>NW_005187777.1:324836-340051 GCF_000239375.1 Pundamilia nyererei | reverse complement strand
AATTTATTTTTTTAAATGAACCTTTATTTAATCAGGAAGATCCCACTAAGATTAAAAACCTCTTTTTCAAGGGAAACCTGGCCAACATAGGCAGCAGCAAGTGTCTCACAGTTACAAAAATGACACAATTAAACACACAACACACATGCAAAAATAAAAAATAAATTAAAAATAAAATAAAAATAAAATTCAATTAATTAAAAACTAACTCAGTTAATTGAAACAGTTGCATGTTATGGACTTGGCCTCAAGGATTCTTAGTTTAGATTTAAAAGCACTTAATGAAATGAATTCAGTCATTTTCCAGTGGTTCTGCAGTTTGTTCCAAGCTGAGGGTGCTAAATGGACAAAAGCTCTTTTGCCAAGTTCAATTCAGGCAAGTGGAACAGAAAGCAACAGGTAACCATGCAGATGTTTCACTGCAAGCAGGGAACATATATAGGAAGGCAGCAATCCCAGTATTTCCTTATACATGAAACTATAAATGAGAGTTCCTCCGACTGGCCAAAGCAGACCATCATACATGAGAGTATAACTCACAGTGGTGAGTCTGAAATTTACGGTTAGTGATAAACCTCAAAGAAGCATGATACACAGTATCAACCATTCGAAGACATTTAGCAGAAGCATTCATATATAGAGAATATCTCCATAATCCAGCACAGATAGAAATGTTGCAGCAACAAGCCGCTTCTTTGTATTAAAATAAAAACTCAGTTCAGCATGAACATCTGTCTGATCTCTGTTCATCCATCCATTTTCATCCATCTATCCAGTTTGGAGGGGTAGTTTGCAGGAGCCTATCCCATGTGCCAAAGGGCGAGCGGTGGGGTACACCCTGGACAGGTCACTAAAGGTTAACCTGACCCCACCAGCTGCAAACCTGTGGACTGTGGGAGGAAGCCAGAGGACCTGGAGAGAACTTGTAAGGACATGGGGAGAACATGCAAACTCCACACAGAAAAGCACAGAAAGACGTTGGATTCACACCCATGGCTCTCTTGCTCTGAGGTGGCAGTGCTAACTACTGCATCACTGCACTGCCAGTGACCTCTCTGTTCAGCAAATATGACATTCATCAGCTGCTTTACTGAAACATCACTCTGTATTTAAACCAGTCAATCAATAACACGTCGAGAAGTTACTTTACGTGTCATTATTAATAGTTGTGTTATAATGCTTAAAGTAGAAAACGTATGCTGCCAGGACATATAGAAATAGAGAGCGTCAGAGCCACAATCCATGAAGAAACATGGAGACACAGATCAGGAGGATGGAGCTGAAGCTGACAGCTGAAGACAGACAGTGATGAGCATCAGGAAGAGGAGCTATCGTGGACGAACAAGCAACATCAAGAAATCCTACACTGTAAACACATAACTGTAAACTCTACAGAAACTTCTGGCAGCTGGATGCCAGTAAAGTTACTGTAAAAAGGCTTTAGTTTAAGGGCTTGAGTAATTTGATGTAATCTTTTACTTTTTAGGTCAAGAGGGACCTCACCATTGTTACCTGCAGATACGTACGGGAACCTTGTTGGGTCTGTACCTTGCAATAAAAGCGGCTTAAGGCAACTCTCGTTGTGATTTGGTACCATATAAATAAAACTGGGCTCAACACAAAGTGATAAACAAGTACACCTGTGGCCAATTAACTCATTCACTGCCATTGACGTCTATAGCCGTCAATGGCAGTGAATGAGTCAATGGGTTTAACTCATTTACTGCCAATGGCTGGCAGTGAATGAGTTAAGAATCACCAATCAAGATAACAAACTGTGGGAGGAAGCCCACGCAGGTACAGTGAGAACCCTCAAATCCACACTGAGGCTTCAGCTGACCAAAGACGTGAAACAAAGCCCTTCTTGGTGGGAGGTGACAGTAGCAGCCACTGCAGCACTAACAATTACTTTGAAACTGAAGGCATAGTTTTCTTGAGCTCAGTGTAACCTCAGTACAGTATCTGAAGGTTCAAGTCAGCACAGCGCTATAAACTCATACATGTTGTAATTAGAAAACTGAAAATAAACAGCGGATCTCAAGGTTTTAGACGCATCAGTGAATAATCATGTCAAATGCTGCTTTGCTTGGATATATTTGTGGAATTGTATTCAAATCATTATTTGAATAGTTCATCTTTACACAACAGGTAACAAGAATAGACTGCTGTGTCCCAATCAGTGTTGCCTTCCAAAAACACTGCAGCTAATTACCTTTACTGTTTGTCAGAACAATGTAATGCAGTCTGGCCCATTAAAGTGTGACAGGCACAGTGGAGTCAGATTTGTTATCTATACTAGACAAATATAATAAGCTTAAAATATAAAAGCTCCGTTTCAAATAAACACACAAACGATTGAATGTAGGACTGCTTTCTTGCATTGGTGCAATATCTCTAACATTAGAAACATCCTGTCTCAGATTCCCTTTCATGCACACATTCCCTTTTACATAACTCTAGTTAAGAGGTATTTTTTCTAAACACTGCTTCTCTGTGGCTTTTAACCCCCAAAACACGCTGCACCAAGGATGGGGTCCCCCGACACCAACAGAGTAACATAGTGTACGCTGTTAAGTGCCAGGAGGATTGCCAGGGTTTATACTTTGGGGGAACCAAACAACCTTTGGCGAAAACGGATGGCACAACACAGAAAAGCTACCTCGTCAGGCCAGGACTCTGCAGTCTATTTACACCTACAGGCCAGTGGACACTCTTTCAATGATGAGGATTGTACACATCCTGGACAGGGAGGAACGCTGGTTTGAGCGCGGAGTCAAGGAGGCCATTTACGTGAAAAGGGAAAGACCATCTCTGAATCGAGGAGGGGGCCTAAGGGTACATCTTTCACCATCTTACAATGCTGTGATTGCAGCCGTTCCCCTACTCTCTGTGAATGGTACATTCATAGAGGGTAGGGGAACGGCTGACTTGATCTCATGGCCATGGATCAGTGGTCTTTGATTAGTGGTCATGACAATTTGCATATTAATGATCAAGGAACTGACCTCCCAGCTCATTGTTCATTCAGTGGTGCTGGTTTCAGTCATTATGCAAATGTGCTGTTTATAAGATTGGAAACCTGCAGTCAGCTGAGACTGAAGAAGTCACCTGGATCAGCGACGAAACGTTTCTCGCACTGAAAACGTCCAGATGAACAGAATCAGCAACTGTAAGCGGCATTGTTTGTTATTGTTGCCAACAAACCCAGCTAATCATGTCTGGATTTAAAATGTCATAGAAACTCCTGTGGATGTAATGCGTATACTTTGATCCATAGAGGATATTATAACAAACAGTATAAACGTTTTGGGTCAGTTTGTTGTTGAAAGGATTAGCACATTTCTCTTTATGCTCTAATATAACATTTGTTTTAGCTTTTTGTTTATTAGAAATGTTGCAAATGGCATTTGATAACTGACAGAATCATTCATGAATTATTGATTATTTTTAATGAAATCACTGCGTGCACAGACACATTTTCAGCATTCATCACTCTTATGTTGCCAAATGAAAGTTGTTCTTGTTAACAGGCTAACCGGTTATCAATAAAACCCTTTTCCAATTATCTCGGCACAGATGAAAACCACAGTGCTGATTAAAGAATTAATACGTTTCACTAGTTGAAATGCGTAAAAATGGATTTTCCTTCTAAAACTCCAGAAATGGAAGACAAAGACTACAACAAGAGAGAATTATGCACACAAATGATAAACAATAACACAAACAGTTGTGGTGGAACAGACAATTACAGAAGCAGAAAGTCAAACACAAAAACACCGAAAACTTGTAACAAAGAAATGTGACCATTAATCAGCAGTGAGATCAGAGTCGTGTTGACCTCGTGGGCAAATTACATTCTGCTGAATCTCGAGTGAATCTTTGTGTCCCTCCATGACTTCATTTAAGCACCAAAATAAATGAAGCATCCATATTAGCTACATATGTAAACTAAAGGTAAGATGGAATTATAGAAAACCTTGATTATAAAATGCATTGTTGGTGGTACCAACCACCTACATGATGATGTTATTGTCGTATTATAGAAAGTAAGTGGAGGAATCTCTGCTGGCCCTCAGGCTGCACTGCTTTAAAAACCAGGCATGATTTCATGCAAATCACTGCACTGGGCTCGGGAACACTTGCAGAAATAATTTTGAACACAGTTCAACATGCTATCCATAATTGCAGGTTGCAGCCTATTTCATGCATCGAATAAGCCAAATGTAAACAAAAGCTGCTGTCTTCTCTGACAGCTGATTTAAAGTGGACTGGGGCAGAGTGAAAAAGTATTCTGTGACAAGGAGAAATAGAACTTTTACTGGCCTAGGTCCTAAGCTGGCCTGCATGTAGTCCAAACCTTTCACAAACTGATCTTCAGGAAATGAAAACTATGATAACAAAGTGTCATGACCACTGAGCAGCTTCGATCCTCTGTCGGAGAAGAACATGACAACAGTCACGGAGCTGCTCTCCTCAGTAGAGGGTGGTGAGCATGAGCCTGCTCCCAAATCTTTTTAAGATGTATTTTTTTCTATGTTCTATTTATGAGATTTGCAAAGCATTGCATTCATTTATTTCTGCAACAGAGGTTGTGAAACCAAGCAGCTTCCACCTGTTTATTTTATCCAGTGTGTGTCAGTGCAAAACTAAAATAATGTCATTGATGTTAAATGAGTGAAGAATGACTGAAAGTCATTTCAGCCTCAACTTCAAATATTTACACCATCTTCAACCAGCTGTGACACATTTTTATCCATCACTGTGACTGATTCCAATCATTGATCAGAGTGTCTACAGCTTCATAAAGCTTCACACAGAAGCTTTAATCAAACAGTGATTGCTACAGTAATGTACACCAAATATTTCAGTATCAGGGAAGAGAGGAGAGTGCACGTTTAGCTTTCTTTCTGGAATAGAAAACCTGGAGTTTCCTTCATTTCAAGGTTAACAAACTCAGAGTTTCAGTAAACTTTCTGGAAGTTCGCCCACGTCTGATAGGCCATCACTGGCTCATTAATATTTGAGAAAATCACTTTTTTTGGTCAAAATAATCAAACCCTGCAGCTGAACTGAAAACAACAAAAATAAAAATTTAATTATAATCACAGCAGCATGTGGAACAGTGTGTACATGGCAAACACAAAGGATTGAAAGTAGTTTTTATTAAACAGCCAAAACTGGTGAACATGCTCAAAGACGGCGTAAAAACAAACCCTGCACTTCAGGGCTCCTAAAAAAGAAGCAGGAAAGTTTGATGATTTTTTTGTTAGAAAGGTTTTTGTGAAGGCGCCATCCTTTGCATAGGTCACGTGACACACTGGGGCACAAGGAGAAGCAACAGCACGACTCAGCAAAGAACACATGCAAACCGAGGCTTTTAATAAACACGGGAGGTAATCAGGGAGAGTGGACAAAACAGGTTACAGCTGAAGCTAATTAAGAAAACAACATGGAGAAAAACTAAGAGACAGATAAGAGTAACAACAAAACAAAACAGGAAGTAACCAAATAGGGAATCACCCAATAGAGGCAAAGAGGTGATACGAAGACACCAAGAGGCTGAAGATCAAACAGAAACCACACACAACCCAAACGCTTTCACTTCTGTGGCATCAGTGAGATGCTGAAAAAAACGAAAATAAATCCAGAATACATTTGTAAGGAATGAATTGTAAAAATATTGTTGGATGTCGCAAATTTGACACAGATTAACATTCATATACAATAATAAATTAATTAGTTTTTTAATTTCAATAAACACATTTTCAAAAGAAGAGAATTTTCTTTAGTTATTTCATGGTTCAGGCTTGAAGGCTTGAGAAGTCCCCAACTCAACAAACCAAGAAAGTGTGAGACTATGGCAGTGTGAGTATGAATGGATGACCTTCAACTTGAAATTGGAGCAGAGTTATAGAAAAGGGTACGTCTACCTGGTATTGTTGTTATAACACAAAAAACAAAAGGCAAAGAGATTAAAATGGGAATGGCAATAACAAGAGTTTTATCAATAAATTAAAAAAGACAATTACATTCAACTTGATTTTCCACCGTTGTTTCTTTTGTTCACATCATTAATGGTGTCAGTGTGAGAGGCGTTAAATAGTGTCAGGGAAATTGCTGATCAGGTTGTGAGCTAGAGTTTGTCAGGGTAACAAATGTGCAATAAAACTGTATGTAGATTAGTTTTTGGAAGCCCAGCTCACAGATCTGAATATAGGAAACACGTGGAGAAGGTGAAAAGGTGAAGCAAACCAGAATACAGGCAACAAGGAGGCCGACTCTGCACGATTGTAGCTTAAATACACAAAGTGAGAAAATCAGATTGAGGATAATGTTTGTCACATATGCAAACTAGAGTTTTGTTTAAGCTGCTTTCATGGGAGATAAATTAGTATTTAGATGAATACGGTGGTAGAATAATGGACTTTTAACACCAGCATGTTTTGTTGCCTTAGTGGTGAAATCAGGCAAAATTAGCATCTGGGGTCCCTCGAGCTTTAAGTCAAAAGTCAGTGTCAAATTATTTTTATAAGCACGTAAGCACAACAGCTGTTGACCAAAGTGCTGCAGAGCTAAAAGAATAAATTAACATAAAATAGCAAAACAATAAATCAGATTCAATAATTATTTAATATGGCTTACAACAAGTTTTTTTTATCACTTTTTATTTAAGGGTATTTAATATTTAATCCTTTCTACGCAGCCGTTAGGAAGAAATCTTTGAAATGAAAGGCAATGGTTCAATTGCAGTTTCTAAAATTAATTAAGTAGTTTTAATTCTATTGTACTATCTGTGGTTGCAAAACTCAACATGTGCTGTTCTAAACTCATACCTTAACATCATTGTGTTTCTGCTACTCTTCCAGCCCCCAAAACTACATCTGACCAGAATAGTGAAGCGTTGCCTCTGGTCCCCCCCAGCTGAAAAGACTGCAGCACTCAGCGTTATGCATGTCTAAATCAGATTCAGAATAGATGAATAAAGAGCACATTCTTCTTCATTAAAGGGCACATGTGCGATATCATTTATCCCCTGGTGCTAAAATCTTAAATCAAAACCTTAATTACAGGAGCAAGGGCAACACGTTTCCCCTTTTCTCCTTCAATGACCACGTAGATGAAGAATTCATCCCCCATCCCCAGGGAAGGGATGATTACCCAGAAAGGCTAATGTTGCCTCAAACATTACCAAAATCTCACAATTTTAGCAATTAAAGTGATGAATTGTGTCTGAGGTAGTTTGTAGCTTAATAAGGTTTAGTGACAATAAGAAATTAGTATGCTTATCTTTCCTTGCAGTGGCAGCACTGTCAACAAACCCGACAACACTGATGCGGTTTCAAGGCGGCCCCAGTGTCCTGAAACTGTTTTATATTCTTATCTTCACATTGTGAGTGAGTCAGTAGAAGAAATGCAAAACTCATCTGCAAGAAAACATTTTTATGCAGTTTTGATTTGGTCAAAATTATGATGATTTGCACATAAACGACAGCTAAAGCTTTCAGGTGTCTCTTGCTTACCTGTGGGAGTGGGACAGTCCACAGAGAACACGCTGCTCTCACCGTGTCTGAGACTTCACTGTGGTCTTGTGGTTTTTAAGAGGTTTGTTTGGGGTTTTCTGTACAGGAACAAAAGCAGGGTGGAGATCACAGATGAATAAATTACTGCTAAATAATATCTCTATAATTTTGTGGGATTTATTACTGAATTCCACTCAAGTGGGTTAGTTTCTTGTACAAGTTTCTTTTACAAGCTACAATGAAGTATTAGCCATCTTTGTGTCTTTCTGACAACGCTGTAACTATTTGGAAGTGAGAAGAAGAGTGGTGTGTACAAGGACGTGACCGACAGGAGAGCACAGATAGATTTTTCTTTGGGTGTCACTATAAAGCCTTTAAGGAAGCAAAGATGAAAAGCCATTACCTGACCCGCAGGGACGCCTGTTGTCATTGCCGCTACAGGCCGAGCTGAAGCGAGTTAAAGAAGGAAAATATCTTGACTGAAAGACAGACAGACAGCCATCAACTCTGATAACAATAGCGGGCGATGAAAGCTCCAATGCAGCATAATCATCGGGCACTTTGGTCTCAGTCGACTTCGAGGCTGTGACAATTGGAGTACTTTCAGATTCTGGCATGCGTGTACGTGCAGTATCGCACGTATTCACACGTTCTCTCTTTAACGTCACCGTTTCACTTTGAGTCAATAAAGCTGTGTGTGTCTGTTTTTATCCTGTGGCTCAGTTTCCTACAAATAATCATTTGACTCTCATCACTTTTCACCTGGCACCAGGTTTTTTTTTCTTTTTGTTTTGGACAAATGACAGAGGCGAGAAACTGCCCAAAGACTTTTCTGATGAAACTTCAAAGCGTTTTCGTTATTGGCTTGAACGACAGCCTTATCATTGTCCTACACTACAAACAGTTGCTGATTTTCTTTTAGTTACAAGTACTCTGCACTTTAGAAACCTCACAGAGAGAGTCTGATGTGGAAACATGCATATACAGAAATAAAAAAAAAAAAAAAGATTGAAATACCGAATGTGATTGCATATTTTACGGAGCCCCGCAGGGGACATGGGAGAAAAAAAAATTAGGGAGAAAAAAAAAAATTAAGACGGACTTTTGCGAGATCTCGCAAAGCAAACTCGGGATCTCGCAAAACTTTCTCGCGAAAGTTGAATTCCAACAATGGCGGCAGCTACTTAGTTGTAATATTACTCTTTCTGGGTCACAAAATACACTTTTAAGATATTTTGAGGCGTGAATGTAGTTGTGTAAACGTCAGATACCTGCTCGGTTTACAAGACATCACATATTTGCAAAAGTGCTCCGACGTTTTTGGAGATCTGACACCCACTAGCTCGAAGCTAACGGGAGGTCGAGACCTACTACAGCCGGGAGGAACACCGCTTTCCCGGCACATCGTGCCTCGACCTCCCGGTCGGCTTCGAGCTGGCGGCCTCCGAAGAATGCGGCTAAAACTTTTGCGAGATCTCGCAATACTTTTGCGAGATCCCGGTTTGTTTTGGGAGATTTAATTTTTTTTTTCTCCCTAATTTTTTTTCTCCCATGTCCCCTGCGGGGCTCCGTAATATTTGGATTGAGCTTTGAAGACAATATTTGGTGTTTTTCAGCACAGACTGAGGTCTCTTAGGCAGCTGTCTTTCATTTCTTAAAGTAGTCTTGAGGAACAGTGAGGAACAGTGAGGAACAGTGAGGAACAGTTCTCCAGGCTCTCTGAAGGAGCTTCAGAGGTGTTCTTTGGATGTTGGCTGTCTTTTGGTCATTTTTTCTGTCCAGATAATCTCATACCGCTTCAATAATGTTGAGGTCCGAGCTCTGGGGAGACCAATCCACGGCTCGGTATGCTTTCACTGCACTGGCAGTTATTGGGGGCTAATTGTTATAAGCCACTAACAATCAGATGCATTCCAGATGGTATCGACGAGTGAAATCTAACATGCTGTAAATCCTTCAGTTTTGACAAAGATTCCCAACACCACCGGCTGAAATGCATCTCAACACCTTTAAAACGTTTTACAAATGTCTTTGGCTGTACACACTCACAGCTCCTCTCCTGATTTCTTTTGATCATATTGACAAAGAATTAAACTTTCGGATTCATCATCCCATCATAAATGTGTACTCACTCATCCAGGTGAGGAGCAGTCTGCAGTTCTGCAGTCTCTTTACCTGAAGGTCAGTCCATGTGCTGTTCTTGAGTAATTTGGCATACCTCAGCCTTTTCTCCCTTATTTCCTTCCTTCTTTACAGCCTTAACTCTGTTTCTAATGAGGCTTCAGTGAACAGTGCATGGATCAACTGAAGGACCAGCATCTTTCACGTCTTTGCTGGATTTTTTTCCTGATACCTTAAGGACATGACTTTAGTGTTCATAGATTCAACAAAGTATATTTGTGAGATGCTGCTAGTAATGAAGTGATAAAAGATATAATTTAAATTAGTACTTTGCTAAGTTTTCTGATATCTGTACACCAAGCACTGATTCATCCATTGAGGCAGGATCCTTTTTGAATTATTCAAGATATTCTATTTACAAGATGACCAGACTGGTAGCCATCAACTAGTTTCTGGTTGGATATTTGATCAGTCTTCTTGGTAGAATCAGTAGAGTTTATCTAAATTGGTTGTACCAGTGCCAATATAGTCCACAGATTTTCAACACATTTTCAGAAGTGTTAAGCTCTGGATTTTAAGATGACCATTCCTTAATGGTTCCCTGCATTATCCACTCCAAAACCAGTTCTGATGTGTGTTTGGGATCATTGTTAGAAACCAAGTTCTGTCCAAGTTCCAACCATCTAGTTGAAGAATTTAGAGGCAGCCCTCGTCCTTTAATATATAATACTTACATTATGTATTATATCACTTTCTGCAATATACCAGTACCACTCGTGGCTAAACCGCCTGTAGCGTGATGCTACCACCACCATGCTTGACAGCTTCAGTAGTGACAGTAAAGATTTGAAAGCCTCACCTTTACTCCTAAAAACATACATCTTATCATTGTGACCAACTATTTCAATCATCTGACCATAATAATAATAATGGATTGGATTTATATAGCGCTTTTCAAGGCACCCAAAGCGCTTTACAATGCCACTATTCATTCACTCTCACATTCACACACTGGTGGAGGCAGCTACGGTTGTAGCTACAGCTGCCCTGGGGCAGACTGACAGAAGCCAGGCTGCCATATCGCACCATCGGCCCCTCTGGCCATCACCAGTAGGCGGTAGGTGATGTGCCTTGCCCAAGGACACAACGACCAGGACAGAGTACGGGGATCGAACTGGCGACCTTCCGGTTACAGATGCGATTCCCAACCCCCTGAGCCACGGTCGCCCATAAAATCTTTCTCCAGGAAGGAGAAGTTTTTGAGTGTGGGAAGCTTCAAGCTTTCAGTTGATCTTGAATGTTCCAGTTTTGGAACATAATACGCACCATATCAGTCCATGGAGATGAACTGACTTACAGTGGACAGCAACCCTGCTGTTCCAGCAGTTTCCAGTTCTCGGCAGATTTAAGCCTTAGTGGTTCCTGGGTTCTTCCTGATAATCCTATCCAGTTATCTCATATCTGATGGTGGCAGTTTTGGCTGTCTCCCACCTCTTGGCAAAGTGGTCACACATACATGACAAATACATTTTTTTATGCTGGCAAAGAGAAACTGCTAGTTGCAGTCAATGTCATGTTAAAGCACATCGTAGAACCTTAAGCACCACTTAGTAAAAGATTTAAGTGAGTTTGTGAGTGTATTTGTGTAGTTTAGAGAAAATAAAAATGTAATTAATAGCAATTCTTAATCTTTAAAAAGCATTAAAGGTGTAAAGACAGTGTACAATCATTTGATCCTGAAAATGAAATCATTAAAATCTTCACATTACCATGAAATGTGTGCCTGTGGTGGGTGTATGTAAAAAAGATTTTCAATATCATTAAATGTGAGCATTTAGTTCTTTCCGCCCTTTTGTTTTTTGCTTCACTGCTCTTATTCCAACAATCCTGAATGAATAATTGCCATCTCGACCAAGACTAGTAGCAGGTTTTCCTAATAAAATATTTTCTGCCTTTCTACCACAACATGATTAAACAGAACTATTTATAGAACAGCAACATGGGAGCCCCATGACAGGCACTTTGTCTGCTCACGCCCCAACAATATAAACAACAATTACCTAGAATATATCTCAAGAGTAGATCTCATTTGTTGACTTTGTTGGAGTATGCTGATTATGCTTCCCACAGCTAAAAGAGAAATAGCACGAGTGGCACAGAATGCTGACATAAGGAGCAACATTCTAGTACTTATATTTCTGTTCTCTTTGAATAATTAGATCATGCTTTGGTGTCACTTCTACCTTGAAATTAATGCAGGAGGTGTCAGATTGTTTTATGGGCTCGATGAAGCATCACACTGCCCTTAATATATCTATACTGTGTATCCTGTAAGAAATATGTTGTTTAGCACTTCTAATCTAATAGTTTTTATTTCAATTCAGATAAAAGACAATAAAAACAAAAGAACTCTTAAATGACTGCACAACACAGTGCGGTGTTCTGAAAAAGATCCTGCTGTCTTTCTGTCTGTCTGTCTCAAAAGCACCTATTCAATAATCAGTCATAAAAGGAAAATGCTTTATTATGACTTTCACCTCTTTAATTTGAATAAAATGTCATGACCATTGGTCAGAGTGAGACGAGATAAAGACAAACTCGGGATGAACTCTGGCAAATATGACTTTTCATCTCACTTGGTCAGAAATAAAATGTTTACAGTCTTTTGGTTTATGAACACTAAATGCATTCACTGCAGCCTCAGGATTACTTTGTGTTTTAAGCTAATTAGCAATTAGAAAAACTTGTACTTAACATCAATATGATAGGATCATCACTGTGAGTATGTTTGCTTTTAGCTTCAGTGTCACATACACAGAACAGCACAGTCTTACAAAAGGCTTTAGGAATCCCAGTCCTGTGTCAGATATGTAAACATCCAAACCAGCAGGTTCTTTCTTGGCTTTCTGTAGTGATTAGCCTGATAAATGTTCAATTCTATAACCAGTGCCTAAAGAAACAGGCATTCTGTCACAGTCTGGCTGAAGCTGACGGATGATCTGATATCCTCGTGTTGGTGTTGTTCCCAGATCATCATGAAAATGTTGTTCCAGGTTCAACATTGCAAGTGACCAATCACATTGTGGTGACGTTATTCTTTTGCGCGCTAAGCCATTCGTGCATTTATTAAATTCCAATGTTGCAAGGACAATATCAGTTCTGCTTACTGTTTATTAAAGCAGCGGTCCCCAACCCCCGGGCCTCGGACCGGTACCGGTTCGTGAGTCGTTTGGTACCGGGCCGCGAGAGTTGAGGCTCAGGTGTGAAATGTATAGTTTTCAGGGTTTTTATCGGTTTTCAGCGTTATTTTGTTATCGTTTTTATCATTAACTCGGTTTTCTTGGGTCTTTTCACGTGTGTTATGAATAAATCTTCTTTTTTTCGGTACCAGTACTAGTTTTATTTTGTTGTATTTATCCGCGACACCTTAAAGGCCGGTCCATGAAAATATTGTCGGGCATAAACTGGTCCGTGGCGCAAAAAAGGTTGGGGACCGCTGTATTAAAGGGTTAGGGTTACGGTTAAGTTCAGGGTCCGTTGATCGGCGGACAGAGGCGGTTTCTCGCATCTTAAGTACAGTTTTTTGTTTTACGGCGGTTTTTCCCGAAGTCACAAAAGTATGACGTCACAACATTCTGATTGGTCACTTGCAATGTCGATCCTGGAACAACATTTAGTATGATGATCTGGGAACAACACCAACACGACGATATCAGATCGTGCGAAGCTGACTGTGTGGAGTGAAGTGGACCCAAGTGCAGACTCGCAGACATGAAACACAGGGGGGAAAACACAAGGTAAATGGTAAACTCAAAATGCCTAAAAACTATGTTGTCTCACCGCTCTCCACACCCTTTCCTTTACTTTTTTCTTAAAAATTACATGAGATGACATGTAGTCATATGGATTAGTCAATATTTCAGCCCACCGGCTCAATCCTCTGACAATTTCTTGAAATTACAAGCTAAAATTTACTGAAAAGAAAAATCCAATCATGTGTAACTGCTTTACGCTTTCAGGGCAAGTTGGATTTATCCTTTCGACTACATTTTAAAAGATTTGCATAATGAGCATATGTAAAGTCACTGAAAAACATTTCAGCAGGAGCAATGGGAAAAAGCCAACCTGCTTTTTCTCCCTCCATTACAAAACAAAGTAAAACTTGGCAACAACAGATTTTACATTTAACAACCAGCTATAATGCACCAAACACTAAAGACGTTTATGGCTGTGCAATTGTGGAAGATCTCATAGATGCTATTTTCTCTGCAGGGTAAGAGAACAGAAATTGCTTCTGATTGCATCTTTAAAATGAAACACGCCTTTGTCAGCAACTGCTTGTATAAGCCAAAGTGCCATTTAGCAGGTGAAAAAACACATTTGTGGTGAATTGCCAGGGAAAGAGCTGCATAAATCTCTATTGGATGGACAGGAACATGTGAGACTGCTTGAAAATCAGTTTGGGCACAGAAGACATGCACTCATGGGTCACAGTGGACTGAATTTAAAGGTGTCAGAATAAACCCAAAGAAAGCAGTCTAGACTTTTTTTTTTTTATTTCCCAGAGAGTTAGATGTAAAGATCAAAGTCATTCTAATATCTGTGTGATGAGATCTAATCTGGAGGCAGATAGTTTGCTCTTTCAGACACTGGAAAGCACCCCTTCCAGAGCAAAATATAACCCATTAACAAAAATATGATTTTAGCCCCCGAGAATTATCTTCAGTTTGAGAGGCATTTTTCAAGGCACTTATCAAACTGAACTAGATGTTTGAACTCAAGTTTCTTGAGGTCTTTCGCAAAGATTCTCTAAAAGCACTGTACAGTGTACATACATAAATAAATCATCATAAATCTATAACAAATGGGAGTAGAGGCTGTGGTAGTTCAGCCTGGTTTTGCAACTTGGCAGTTGACACAGACCATAAAATACAGAAGGCACAGTGAAGATGAGAGAGGCCTTTCTCTCTCAGATTGTGCGCTTTATATGGACTAAAGCTCCGTTCCCAGATTAAACATGAGCACACAAAGAATGAGAGAAAGAAAGGGAATGTGTTATGTGTGACAAATGCAAGGAAACATATGCACAGTGAAGTAAATATTCAATTTAAACAGGCTTCAGAAACGGTAATAAGAATTGGGAGCATCAGGAGACAGAAATCCTCTTTGCTTTTCAGATTAGGCTTCAGACTTTCCTTTCCGAAAAGCTTATAGTTATATATATATATATAACAATGCTGAATCACTATAACAATGACATCATGCCTGGAATGAATGTGAATAACAAAAATTAGAAAAAGAAAAAGACACTGTTACTTTCAGGATCAGGAAGGCACGGAGAGCAGTGAGGAGGGAGAGATTTATGGGGGTTTATGCTGGCCATAAGTATTTTTGGTAAAAATAAATAAATAATAAGAATAATAAGAATAATTTTACAAGGAGAGGAAAGAAAATGAAATCCTGACCATGATAAGAAAAAGGTCTTTTTGTTTGTGGATCCTGAAATGAAAACTGAGTCACTACTCTATTTTTATTCCTTTAATATCTGTTTTCTGAAAAAATGTCTTTTAATGT
>NW_005187777.1:323387-324399 GCF_000239375.1 Pundamilia nyererei | reverse complement strand
GAAGCTCCCCCTGGATTCAGCCTTAGGTTGGTTCACACCCATGATTCCTGTGAAAACAGAGCTGAAATATGTACTCGCATGCTCATGATTCATGTGATATTCCTGTTTTACACTGCTCTATGCTACCCAAAAATGAGGATTGTGAGGAAGAAGATGGCTTTGGCAGCAGAGAATAAACTACATTTAAGGTTGATACACGTCACTTCAGAAGTTCGGAATAACCCCCCACCCCCCATCACTACTCAATAATCAGACTAGACTATGATTGAGCTACTAGTTCATTAGACAGTGTAGCACATTTCACTACACATTCTAATTTAGCTGTATAAGTGTTATTGTAACAAAAAAACAGGTTTTGCACTGGTGAATTAAAAGAAGAAGAAGAAGAAATTCAGAACAGTTTTCATTAAGTGGCGGTAAGCAAATCACAGTAAAAGTGAAGATAAGAATACTTATCCTATTTTATCCTAAAAACTGAAACTCAAAATAATAAAGAACAATTAAGAAATGCGAGTCGTAACACAAGGATGAAAATGTAACCACAACAAGCTGACTGGGGTTGAGGAGAACAACAATAGTAAGAGCCAGGAAAAGAAAGAAGCCAAACAGAGTAGTTTATATAAATAATATCCTCTTATTACAAAGGTCCCAACAAAAAAGAGACCTATGCTGCTATATCAGCTAAAGAAAAGGACAATCGCAGATGCAAATATCCTCAAAAGAAAAGGATGGTTAAACAAAAGAAACCCTCCTTATGCTTGTAAACTATTCTCTAGTAGTGCCAAAAACAAAACTAGACTCAAGGTCAAAAACTAACAAGGCTCACTGCCACAAGTCTCCACCCTCGTGGCCAGTTTGTACTCTTACTTACCAAGCAGCTCTTACAGCCTTTATACTATTTGGTGGCTGATTGCTGAGTGCGGCCAGGTGCAGGCTGGCCAGTGACGGGCAAAGCGAGCCGGTGTTGTGAAACACAGACACACTCAAAGCATTTGTGCTAGAATTATATTGT
>NW_005187777.1:318200-320784 GCF_000239375.1 Pundamilia nyererei | reverse complement strand
CAAACTCCTCAAGATGGGTGGTGACCATGGTGGCCATTTAGAAGTCGGCCATCTTGGATCCAACTTTTGTTTTTTCAGTAGGAAGAGGGCCATGTGACACATCACACTTATTGGTAATGTCACAAGAAAAACAATGGTGTGCTTGGTTTCAGCGTAACTTTATTCTTTCATTAATTATTTACAAGTTTCTCTTTGTTCACAGCCATTGACATGTCGAAAAGGTTAGCACGTGAGGAGCGGATCGAAATCGTGTTGATATCTGGTGAACGCAGTAACCGGGTCATTGCAGCAGATTTCAATGCAAGACACCCTACGAGACCACCCATCTCCCATGCTACAGTTAGCAAACTGCTTGCTAAGTTGTTGAGAACTGATTTGAATTGCTTTAGTTACTGGACCCAGGATGATTGCAGGATGTCAACAGAGGCAGAATTTGCCATATAATAGACCTAGACTTCATCTATGAATGTGACCTGCACAACCCTGCGTGATTTCCAGAGTATTGCAGTTTTATTTTCAGAAAGTAATTGCTGAGATTTGTTCTTTGATGTACACTTTGGGGTTCTCAAAATGTTGGTTATAAAGTCCTCGTGAACAGCTGTCTTTACACTGTGTAAGCTTTTTGTCAGAAGGTAATCCTATTAACTTTCATTTTTCATAATGTTCAAGGGTGCTCAGCATGTTCTTATGCTTGACTTTCAAAACCACCAGAAACTGTCACGACCTCTGCGCTGTTTGCTGCTGCATGATCGAGTGTGCTCTTATATGCTGACAATCCAACATTGTGTCTCTCAGACAGAACCTGACGTCCACAGTGGCTCAAAGCACACGCTCTAGTACATTTTAACTCACACACATCTGTTAATGTTTCTGACTTAGTGACACTGCAGAAACATACTTCCTTTTTTCTGGGTCAGCGTGACAAAGCTCCCTCATATGGAAAAAGAATAGAGAAGACGGACCTGAACCATGTTTAGCAGCTCTGAGTTGAATATTAAAATGATCTTTGCCTGACTTTGGCTTGTTAAAGCTGTTGTGGCTGAGTGGAAGTTGAGTCTTGTTGACCCTGCAGCTTATGTTACATTTGAGACTTTTGCTTTTCTGATTTGTCTAATTTATGTTACCTTGAATTTACTGGTTAGTTTTATGCACCAAAAACTTTTTGGTTAGGTTCATGAAAAGTGGTTGGAATTTAAATATCTCAAAAGTGCATGAAAATGTCTTTTAAACCATCCAAACATGACAAGTGAGAAATGAGATCCATCACTGATGTCAGCACCTGACAGTCTGCAAAAGACGAAGCCTCTCCAATGATGCCTGCGTGTATTTGGCTGCGATCTGCTTGGTGATGGACTCTCATCTATTTTGCAGTGTCTGTGGATACTGTGTGAACAAACCAGTTTCAGTAAGCTCGACCTGCAAGGACAGCGTGTTTTAGAAAAATCAAAGCTGTTTGGGGGATATTAAATGAATAACAGTGGTTATTAGACACAAACACATGAATCACACACATGAATGCATTTTTCTCTTTATTTTAAAGCTGAAACATTGATTGTATGATTACCAGACACATACAAACTATATACTTACAATATATGTATGAAATACTCATATAGTTCTTATGTTTTTGGCAACCTGAGTATCATCGTTGCAAAAAAAACCCCACCACTGAGTCCAACATGCTCTAAATATCTTATTTATCTCAACAAATAATGTATTTCTGTGTGTTATGATAAGCTATTACACATATTCACAAAACAGTGCAGCATGCTCTGACCTGCCAAGAGGGAAAAAAGGATAGGAGAGAACACCGTGGAATAAAAGTACAGTACATCCTTAGAGGTTTACGTATTTGTCAGACATCTGAAAAATGTTGGCATCAGGAGAAGTGCTTAAGATATTTCTGCTGTTATTTTGGGCCAAGCCACATCCGCCGCTCACATCGGACTCCTGGGTGTCTTTTGCATGTTTACGTTTGATGCCAAAAAGACTGTAGATTTTCATCAGCATCAGGTCGACAATCTCCTCCTCTTCAGAAGGCTGGGTAAGGAAGCACAGATTCAAAATCCATAATAAAGTACTGCAGATGGCGAGAGCTCTTTTGACCATTTGCACATATTCGTGCAAGTTTGAAATATGAATCCTAAAATGTGGGTGTACAGTTCAGCTCCTACGGTTACTTTGTAACAATAAAACCGCTGTGCTTCCTCACTTACATCAATGTTTTCCCTTTGTAAAAGCATATATTTCAAAAATAGAAATAAATAAATAAACCATGCTGGAACTGAACTGTTGCTGTGACTCCTGTTTAGGAGTCCCACTCAGCGACTTAGAAAACCATTAAAAGTTAACAGAATGGACACTGTCTGAATGCAGAACGCTTTAATTAACACTGAGAATTACACCTCAGGTCGAAACCGAACTGGCAGAAACAGCCTGCTGGCCTGGAGGCAATTTTTGGTCAGTTTGATTCTGCAGAATATTTTTAACCTGGAATCCTTAGTGAAAGATTTGATTGCATTCTCTTAGCTGTCTCAGTTAAACTGTGCAAACAAGTATCACTGACTACTGAATTATGTAATGT
>NW_005187777.1:315760-317334 GCF_000239375.1 Pundamilia nyererei | reverse complement strand
CAGATTGTGGATTTGAACCCATGACTTTCTTGCTATGAGGCCACAGCACTAACCACCACGCCACCAATCGAGGTTTAGCAAAAGTAGGAAAGCTATGATTTCAAGGCTTGATGCGGAATTTTCTGTACCTTTTTATCCTTGACAGGTTAAACCACAATAATTAGCAATAGCACACATGGTGTGTTTATAGTTGTCTGCCTCTTATAACTCCAACGATTTTCCTGCAGTTTGAAATCTCATGTGATCTTGTGACTTTCGTGACAAGTGAGAAACTCTTACTAGATCCTATCGTGTCATCTCAACAAGAACAAATTAAGCTGTTGAACTTCATGCAGATCCTACATGATTTAATTACGTTCACCATAGAAACATGAAATTATTTTCTTCAAATTACAAGTTAGACTTTTGTAAATGTAACAACCACTCAATTGCATTTTTTTCAGTGCATTTAAGCAGAAGCTGCAGAGTTCACAGTCTTTCCTGAATAAGAAGTCAGTACTCTTCCTGAGATAAATACACATTTCTATCAAAAAGGACAGGAAGCAGACAACATGAACGATGGTGGAAATAATAAAATTCACTCTTGCACTCACAGATTATGGGATACTTTGATGTCATTACCTAAAGCTACTGGCTGCTGCACTCGACTTCTGTGTAAAGACTAAGTTGTGTTTTCGGGAACCATATGGGCTGTCTTACTCACAAAGTGACAACTTTAGAAATGTAATCTTAGCGTTTTCAGATAGCGAGCCAGACGGTTCCTGCCTGACAATATCAGCATTATCTCCAATCCCACTCTGCTTTTACACAACTGACACCCATAAAAATGGAAGCAACACAGCCAAGTGTTAGGAATTTGTGGCTGTTCCAGTTTGGTTTCATGACTTTAGTGTTTTATATTTTGAGTTTGACTTTTAATTCCTCAACCTTTCAGTTTGCGAGTTACAGCGCGGTTTGTATTTCATTTACTGTTAAAAACTCACACACAGAGACTTCTGATTGGATAATAAGGAAGTCTGCTTGTTGTCCACTCAAAACCTGAATGTAATGATTTTGTGAGGTGCACTCGTCTGGCTTTTAAGCTTAAATTTCAGTGAAGTTTGCCCATGTGCTTAGGAGGTGCATGACTGGGTAAAATTTTGTTGCATTTAGATTTTTAAAGAAATGGGAGATGGTTTCTGCCTGTGGCCTGGAAACAGCTGGAGTAAAATGTGGATATTTGCAAAGTAAACTTAAGAAATCACACAACAGGAAAAAAAGTGTGAAGAACAGACTGACAGTGTCAAACCTGCAGCTTTTTGTAGGACATGTCATCTTTTCTCTGGGCACACTTTACACTGGGAACCAGAGTTTATTGAAAATAAGCAAATGTTACTTCTTTTTCTTCTTTTGGCACCTCAGCCTATCGCTTCTATGCTCTTGTGACACATCAACCCTCTGAACATCCTCCTTCACATCTATGGGCCTATTTTTCAGGTGTTCCTCATGGCAGCTCCTTGCTGCTCTGATTTAGTCTGAACCAAAGTTCCATCCATCCATCCATCCATCCATCCATCCATCCATCCATCCATCCA
>NW_005187777.1:307168-315740 GCF_000239375.1 Pundamilia nyererei | reverse complement strand
CCATCCATCCATCCATCCATCCATCCATCCATCCATCCATCCATCCATCCATCCATCCATCCATCCATCCATCCATTCGCTTCCACTTATCCTATCTATACATTTCTTTAGATCCACAAAGACACAGTGAAGCACAAAAAGGCACCTGTGCTTTTTTGTGGCATGAAGCCACACTGCTGCTCACCGATGATCACTTCTCCTCTTAACCTAGCTTCAGCAACTCTCCTATGTGATCAACTTTATCCCTGTGTAGTTACAACAGATCCTCTCATCCCATTTATTTTGAGAACTGGTACACTTCTTTTCCTATTTTCCTCTCACTCGCCAATATTGTCTCAAAAAACCTGGTTAAAAAGTCCATTGGGCCAATGCTCAGCTTTTATTCCTCTAGAGCAACAATATCAGCTGAGTTATTCAGTAACATTTAAAATGCGTGAACTACTCAACTGCTACTGAATGATTAAAATCGTATGGTGAGGATAACTAAAACACAGAAAAATGATCCAGATTTTTGTTACCTTGTGGTATTTTTGCTCCTGATTGAATGCCATGAGGATCACCGAGAGCAGGAGATTGAGCACCATGAATGTCACAAAAACTATACAGGAACCAATGAGTAACCCACCAAGCACAGGATTGCTGGCCAGGACCTAGAAGATAGTGCCTCAGTTAGATGTTATTACCACTTTGAAACTAACTGACCAAATTGGAAATGACAGAAAAAGAAAAATGTTGACTTAATGTGTGCAAATCCTGAGACGATCATTCTCACCTCATCATAGTTAAAGATGCCTATCTGCAAACCGATGAGAGTCATGAGAGCATCCATGAAAGTTTTATAAGAGGATAGGTTCCAGCCATAAATCACGTTACACTAAAGGAGAGAAATTACCATTAGATCAGCAGAAGGACCGCTGAGATCATTCCTGCCCATCATGGATTTCAATTTTCATTAAATAATCTCGGCGATAATGGAGTGAGGTTACTTGATTGGTATTTCACGCACCGTTTAAAGCATAATGACACTGTACTATAACAGAATGAATTAGTTTAAATTTACGAATGTAATGAACACCACCTGCCCCGGCTCTCCAGTCAACGCTCATCACTATTCAAGTCCTCTAATGCACACAGTGGAAAAGATTAGCATCAGCTGTCCTTTCGTTTTGGACTTTTATGTAATTTATCAAACTACTGGATGGTTTTAATTTAAATTATATTGATTATACTAGCGGTCCCCAACCTTTTTTGCACCATGGACCGGTTTATGCCCGACAATATTTTCACGGACCGGCCTTTAAGGTGTCGCGGATAAATACAACAAAATAAAACTAGTACCGGTACCGAAAAAAGAAGATTTATTCATAACACACGTGAAAAGACCCAGGAAAACCGAGTTAACGATAAAAACGATAACAAAATAACGCTGAAAACCAATAAAAACCCTGAAAACCATACATTTTACACCTGAGCCTCAACTCTCGCATCCCGGTACCAAAAGACTCACGGACCGTACCGGTCCGAAGCCCAGGAGTTGGGGACCGCTGGATTAGACAAAGTCAGATTTTTCCGTGTTTCCAAAAAGTTGAGTTCTTGACTTTTAAAACATTGTTTATTTTACTAAAAAGTGTATTTTCTCAAATTATTAAGATAAATTAATCTTTTTAATTAATTTTCAGAATAGATATATTTTTTAAATCTTTGTATTAAAGGCTTTAGAGAACATTTTTTTGCTTTGACTGAGCAGGACCGTTAAATCTGAGAGAAGTTCTCTTTTCAAGTTCTCCAAAGTGTTATAGTTTTCTCCTCAGATACAAGGTTTTGAACAAGCATTCCCCATCTTATCTTAAAGACCTCAGAGTACTCTTCAGTGTTTGGATTCAGGAGAAAGACACAGTCTCTACTTTTAAGATTAGGCTGTAATTAATAACCCTCCCGACCGCCACCAAAAAAAGCGTTCTGTTCTTGTCCATGTAAATACAAAATTATTTATTTGCGAGGAGTCAAGATTTGGTCAAAGGAACCAGATACTTACTGCAATGGAATAAGCCAGCAACATGATCACAATGATCAGAAGAAGACCGCTTATGCTGGTCCAGGCTCGCTGCAGTGCAGCTGTGATCATGTTCATCTTTGGGTTAAGTCTAAGCAGGTGCCACAGTTTGACAGTGGCGAGCAGGACTAGGAAAGCCATCAGATACTGAAAAAGTGATTCTGATGTGCCTGTCTGGTAAAAACTGACAAACCTATAAAAACAGGAAAGATGTGGAGTAAAAAAACAACCCACCAAATAACACCAAGCAAGGGAGAGGCATGTTTTTGCAGTTAAACAGCTAAAATTAAAGCAGAGTTTTACGTTAATCTCACTTGTTGTTGTGGTTTTGGTAGTATGCTATATCACGGTTCGTGATCAGAGTCCTCTGGATAAAGGCGGCCACGGCACTCCAGCTCAGCAGGATGATAGAAAGCTCCAGAAGGTTCCATTTGTTCTTGAAGTAAAGCCAGTGCTGCTGCTTCATTAATTTCCCCTTTCCAGGAAAAGAAGTGAGAGCAACAGCTCTTATGTAATCCAGCAGGGGGTTGTCTGCATGCTCATGCATTTGTTGAGGTTTTAGCAGGAACACCACCAAACATATGTTGACAATTTGCACCAATAAAAGTGCTGATTTGTCCCATGATGTCCAAATGCATGTGAAAATAATCTGATCATATTTAATGAAAGTCTCAGTGCTCACATAAGAGGTTTTTAAGTATAAGCATTTACTGTATACTGTTTATCTAACCCTAAAAATCTTTATGAGAGAGCAATACAAAGACAGATAAAAATAGCACATTTATGGATATTTAGGCTTCTTAATAATTGAGATTATATGTTGTCTAAAGCTCTTACTGTAGTTAATTTAACATGCAGTCTTTGGGACTTCCAGGTGAATTTCAGAGGGGGTGTAGCTACATGACATCTTGACAGATACAGAAAAATAAGCTGTGTGCTTATGTCACCATAATAATCTTAAGGGACTGCAACAAAGGGCACACAATAGGAGCTTATTGGCTCAGAAATTACAGTTAATGGTCGACACCCACGATCACAATGAGCCTGAATGAAGTGAAACGACGTGATTAACATGTGACTCAGTGATGCACTAAAAAGCAAAAGGATTATTACGAATGACAAATAAGATTAATGCTATTATATCAGCATCAACTTTGTAATTTCCTCGTAATTACAGTACAGTAGAGCTGCACAGCATTTGACATGCTCTGATTTAGCTGCTAATTGCTTCTGGATTAACAGGCAGTAACGACTTAATAAAAAATGATTAATAGAAACATGCAGAGTGGCTTCATTGACTGTTCAGCCTCACGACACTCGTAGTTAATCCACGTTAGACTAATTCTTGCCGGTCACAGTAACAAACAGTAACTGCTCACTCTCAGGAAAATAATGGTCAGGAAACCAAAAAGTGATGATGATGCCAGTCTAAGTTTGTTTAAACCTCATTGGCTAAATGAAGTTAGTCTATTTAACTGGATACATAGAAAACAATATTTGGAACTAGATTCCATTATGTATTAATAATGTTTGTATTTACCTGATTGAACATGTAATAGAGGATGAAAAGCATATAAATGATCTCAGCGGTCATAATGCAGATGTGAAGGCCGTCACCTGGCAGGTAGAGATGAACACTCTGCATTTCACTGTTTAACTGAAAGGCTCCTGCAAAGTCAGAGAGAAGACTTCACTTACATGCGTACAGCTTAATGTGATCTCAATCATAGGCTGACGGAGTTCTCAGTATGAAGGTGTAAAAAAGGGAATAAGTGTAGATTGCAGTTACATACGAAAAGTAATAAAGTCTGATGTGTTATCCATTCTATAGAGTCTTCTCTAGCAAAGCTTTAAATGCATTACAGTTCTCCTTACCTACAGCAGGGGACTCCAGCAAAAGCGTGACAATGCAGAGGAGATTCACATTTGCATTATAAACAGTGAACTCAACAAAGATGGCCCGCGTGTAAACATCGAACCACATATTGTTGAACAGATAGTCGAGGGTGCTGTGGATAAAGATTAAAGAATTAATGTTGTTAATATATTCCATATGTTCATTTTAAAACCAACCAAGAAGACTATTAACTCTCAGACAACACAGCATCTTGGGTATTCTTTCGATTTTTCTTAAGGTACAGACCTGGTTGCAGTTTGTAAATCTGGGCCGAGCTCTACTGAAAAGCCTCCCCCTCTGTAGAGCGCCAATTCTCCCCAGACGGGGTAAGCTCTGAGTTGAGAGTGTGTCTGGTACGTCCAGGGACTGGAAATGCTTGCAGAGATGTTATTTCCAACAGACGTGTTCCAGCCAGGTCCGTAGGAGCCCATGTCCTCCGCTTCCCATGAATATGGAGCGCTACAGCCTGGCACCATCTTTAGCATGGGGCCTGCAATCTGACACGAGTTCTTCTTCACTCTCAGTTGACGAAGACGTGCATTTCCCAGAAGCTTCGAGTTTCCATCAGTGATGAATCCTGGAACACAGTATTTTACATTTCATTCTTATTGTCATTTCTTTTTCATTTGAGTAGGCTACGGCCTTTTTAGGTCGTACCTACACGCACCTGCCCAGCTGCAAAGATCATCGCAGTTCAGGATGAGAAACCTTTGTGTAGCATGTATATATTTATAGATTTAGCTAAAAGGTTCAAGTCAAAGCACTCTAACATACACTGGGAAAACTGTCTTGTGTTGACAAGATTAAAAAAAAAACTAGACCTCTGACCTTCACCTCAAGATCTGAATATGTGTAATCCTTTTAGTTGATGCACCTATTTGAAAGTCCTGGCTTATCTTGTTCTCAAGTTATCGTGTTTACAAAGTCGGGTGTCTACTCTGCCTGCCCGACCACCTGGCAGGGTGACAGCAGTACTCCACCGACCTTTAACGGCTGAGGGGTAAAAGGGCACATGTAAAAAAAGAGGCGGGAAATATAGAATAATAGATAATAATAATCTGTACTTCCTGCACCAAAGTTCAGATTTGATATCACTGCCATCTCAGTGAAGACTTAAGGCACAATATTTAAAATAATACACAGATATTAATGAAAAGACACTTGACACAAAACAGTTGCTTTGACATAAAGCTGGATTAATCTGTTCATGTGTTCTGCTTTAATAAACAAAAAAGTCTTCTAAAACTTTTATGAGATAACAAAAGGGGGAAAAGAGACTTTGCCAAACGTCTCACTCTGTATGTCTAAATGTATTAGCAGAAGAAAAGCTAGCTCTTTGATGCATGTCAAGCATATTATTGTAAAGCGAATGTGAAATAATCATATAGTAACCTGTCACCAACATTTCACTGTTATTATGTTAGATACAGGAAAAAATAAATAAATGTCAGCTGTTTTTCGCAAACCATCGAATCGAACCTTGAACTAATTCACCTGTTCGTGTAGATATGGTTATATCCCTTCTGTATGTTCTGCTATTGGAACGTTCTAAAAAAAGTTCAGCACTAACCCTTAAAAGTAAGAACACAACTAAACAGTGAAGCAGAATAAACAGCTTCAGGTCAGAAATCATGACTCCTTGTTGAAAGTCATCAAATTGCTTTCCACTTCCACTCTGATAACATACTTGTATGGACTTTTGTTGCTCTTTGCAAAACCATTTCTCCCATAGTCCTTTGATAACAGTCTACTGAGAGGAGGTGGCCAGTAACTGGCAACGTCTACAACAGAGATAAAAGCGAAGCCCTGTCCTGTTTGACTGTCCTTTTTGTAACGAATATTTACCTGGATATTGTCCAAAGAGGTTACTGAGTAGAGATGTCTTGGCCCAGTTGAATACATCTTGAATTGCCATGGTGGCTGGGGCGTTTCCACAGAAGCTTTGTTTAATGTGTGTGTTTAGGTAAAAAGCATTTGGATCTCTCTGGCCATGTGCCACCAGCAGCAGCATCCACAGGAACCCCATGTAGACTGAAACATACAGGGGGATTAATTCAAACCCAGCATTAATTTCAGGTCAGACTTACAACATCCCTGGAAGATAAGTTGTAGTCAAAAAAAATGTTTTTTTCTGCAGTTCTTGTCCTTGATGAAGATTTCCTTCAATTTGTTTTAATCAGGTTAATTCGCAGTTCTTTGTGTGTCTACTTACTCAGTATCTCCTTGATTAGAGCAAAGGCTTTCTGTTCCAGCATCCTGTTCCTCCTCATTTTTTCTACGTCTGCCAGAGGCGGCGGCTCATAAACACTGCCATAGCGCACAAACATTTGTTCACCTGTGGATGAAGTTTGTTGCCAAAGAAATGTTCAGTATTTAAACAAAAGAGGAAGAAAGTATGCTTTCTAGAGTTTTTCTTGATATTTTACCGATATTTCTGTGGTTTCTTTCAAATTGAACATTTTGAAAATCTTCCTCGTCGACTTTTTTAATCACAAGAGCAAAGAAGATTGCAAAACAAAGCACCTGTTTTGAGAGGCATGAATAAATACAGTGGTTTATTTCGAGTAAATATTTAAATTTACAAAAAAAATGATCTCTATTAGAAACGTTAAATTATAAGAAAATTGTGTAACTGAAATTTTAACTGTGCAGGAAATCTTAAGGGTATGTATATAACAGACAAATGTTCTTCTCACCTTCAGCGGCTGAATAAGGAGGACACTCTGAAAGAAGGAAATAACCATGGATACCAACCAACTTATGGAGCGCGGTTTTCCAAATTTCAAGCCATACAGCATTGTGAAATAGCCTGATACGACACTGGTTGCGATCACCAGCAGCCAGCCAAAAAAAAGAAACCACCAGGGTAGACCTCCGTGACAGCACGTCCTTTTTTTCTCACCGCCATCGCCATCAGTGCTGTCTGACGGACTGGCCCTGTAAACACGGAGCCACAGAACAGCAAGTAAAATTACATGTCCTTTCACCAATATGAATTTCAATAGCATTAACATGTAATTTTACAGAGCAACGAGTAAAAATGTTTTTGCAAAGTAATAGGCCATTATCCTAACATCGTGCATACATGTTTAAATCAGTACTGCTCTCCATATTATACTACTTTAGGGCCTTTACCATATAAAGCACCGTGAGGTGACTGCTTTTGTGATTTCCTTCTATATAAATAAAACTGAACTGAAAAATTGAATTGAATATGCTCAATAATGCAGAGGTAGGAAGTACAACTATTTTGTTAGTCAAGTACTTGAGTATTTATGTTCAGCTGTTAACTTTTACTCTCTACATTTTTACCCAAATATTTATACTTTTCACTCCTCACATTTTCAAACCAGGCTCATTACTTTAGGTTTAAGACAACTGAGGGAAGTTTTTATTTCACAGCTGCCTTCAAACATCTGAGTGATCTGAGCCTAAATGGTGGGAACAGTAACACAGAAAAGTAATCCTACTGCTGTATCTATCACTGGGGCTTTACACATACAAAGAGTTTAAAGAAGCAAAAGCTTTTGATAACTCATATTTTTTGCATCATTCATCATGCTATAGTCAGAGGTTAAAGTGGGCTGGAACATTGCACAATTCCTGGCTGCAGGAGCGAGCATAAAGGGAAAAGAGGAAAACATAACAGGAAGAAGAGGTTCATGCTCAGAGTTAGGTTACATGAAATGTAGCAGAGATGAATTTGAATTTGAGCTGATGACACATAGATTCATCATCTGAAACTGATCGAGTAATAGCACAAAGTTAATTTAGCTTTGCATAAAAATACTTGATATAAATGTGCTTCAAAGAGCTACTTTTTACTTACTCACTTTGAGTACACTTCAGAGCCTGTATTTTCTTCATCTTTTACTTGAGTAAAGAAGTTGAGTCAGCTTTTTCTGGAGTGTACTTAATACTTTACTAGTATTTTTTTAAGAACCTGTACTTGTACTTTGGCACTTTTCCCGCCTCTGCAGATCAGCAATTAGACTTCAGTTGTTTTACTCAAAGAACACCCATTTTGATGATTCTCTCATAGATTTTATTGTTTATTTTTGAAGTTTTTTAATAGCTTACTGTGCAGGCTCATGCATATTTTGACTAGTGAAATTTTATGCTCTAGCTCAACGTATTTTAATGATTGAATTGTGCTCTATTTTGATTTACTGTGAGTTTAAAAATGGTGTTTGTTGGTCCTTTTTCTCATATTGCTTTTGTAATTTCTTTGATAATTCTTACAGAACATTGCTGAGGTTTTGTTATTGCTTTGATATGTAGGGACGTCTGTCTTTTTAAAATACTTTGCACACAGGTGCTGGTTGAGTGCGAGCCAGGGTATTTAATCTAGGCTGTGCATGTGTCAGTCCCTGAGGAAGACTTGGAGTTGATACACGTTGGTGTGTTTCGCTTGCTGAATTGTTGCAAGAACAAATTTGTTATATAAAAGACACCTCACATCCTGGCCACTCCCTGTTCGAACTGTTGCCCTCAGGCAGACGGTACAGGGCAATCAGAGCAAGGACTAATAGACTCAAACACAGCTGTTATCCAACTGCAATAACACATCTGAATACTACAAAAAAATGTCCATCACGCCACTCTTGTGTTAATCTATGCAC
>NW_005187777.1:291716-307127 GCF_000239375.1 Pundamilia nyererei | reverse complement strand
TATTCTATCTATTTTATTTATTGAATTTTATTGTTTTATTTATATTTTGATATTGCTAGGGATGATGCAATGATCGGGGACCATTCTTCATTTCGTTGTTCTCGTGACAATGACAATAAAGTTTCTGATTCTGATTCTGATATGATTTTATCCTCAGAGTGCCTCAACAACCCCCGTCTTTGTGTTGAGTTTTAATTTTATCAATTAAAAGCGTTGCAGTGACTATAATAATTAAAACAAAGACATACAGCAGCTATAACTGCAGTTAATTCCTCCAAGATAAAATAAAATGTTCTAGATGGATGTGACATCTAACTGCACCAGCGCGGTCCTCTTATAGAGTGACTTTCATACGTTTTGTTGGTGGGTTCATCTGGAACGCCTCTGTTGGATGCGACGAGTTGATCTTCAAGCAACTCCTTCATGCTCTGGACTTGCTGCAGTGCCTGTTTGTAGCTGTGTGGATTCGGGAAGCCTGAGGGACCCAGCTGACTCAACTCACTGTCGATGCGACACAGTTGTCTGTACAGATACTGGCTTTTGTTTCTGTTCTTTTGAATCACCCCCTCTGCCAATGCTGGATAAGCGCTGCTATCTGAAAATGTACATATATTATTACTTGGAAATCTCAAGGAAGCACATGATATGATGTGTTCAGAAAGCAAAAATTGCTTTGTTTGCAGAAATGTGATTGTTGGCAGCGTTTTCAAATTCTGTCTTTACTTGTTTCAAACAACCACTTTGTCATATAAGCAAGTATCTTCTGGATGATTTCAGAACTCTGCAGTCTCCGTCCTTTCAGGCAAATTTTCATCTTTTATGCCTCTTTGAATTAACAGCTGATTAAAAACAACGTCCATTAAATTTGTAGCACGCCACTTAAATTTACTTTGCATGTTATTCAAAAGCAAAAGAACAGACACCAAACTGTTTGTGAGACCTTCTGATATGTAAGTACTAATATACTGGGCTGGGTGAAGCAGAAAAAATGCTCTAGCACTTCAATTTGACCCTTACTGCGAGAGCTGTGATCATAAAGTTATCTGACTACACTTGTGAAAAGTCCAAAGGTCGAGTTAGCTGATCTCCCCTCTAGTTTGTATCCAGAGGCACTCGAAGACATGAATTCTATTCTACGCACTCGTATGTGGTGCAGAGTTCACATGTAAAAAATTTGTGTCCAACTGACTCCGGCTTCAAACCAAAGTACTTCTCAGTAGACCTCACCCCAATGGCAAAGCATCGCTCGAGGAAGATGCAGCATTCACCATAAATTCATTTTCTAGGCTCAGACAGTCAGCGTGTTCTAAGGTAACATCCTAAAGAGCCATGAAACCCAGAAGATTTGCTCTACACTGCTTCAGCGTGGTGTGTGCTGATACTCAGTGGCACGCACCACAGTTGAAGAGGCAGGTGATTTTGGCCTCAGCAGCACAATCATTCATCAGCAGGCGCCAGATTTGGCTCCCTGCAACTTTGCTCTTGTTTTTAGAAAGCTACTTGCACTTCAGTGGCCACTTTATTTCCTCCAGTGTGTCACGATGTCCGTGCTTCAACTTTAGTTTTGTTTTTCTGAACAGTATAATGTTGAAACTGATATAGAAGTACCCAAGAATATGTTCTTAACGGGCAGGCCGCCCAAACTTAAATAAGATGGGGGTTTGGGGCAGTGTTGCAGCACTTTTGGTTGATCATGATCAATTATTAACACGAGAACTCACCTGATAGCTGAGGCTGTGTTTCTGTCTCGATATTTTCACTAGCTGTGTTATTCTGTGTGATTAAGTCTTTCAACACAGAAAGAATAGCATTGACATCATTTTCTTGTTCAGGCACAAACTTAATCTCCTTGCATGCGACGTTGCTTTTCATCGTCTTAGAGAGCGAGTGGGCAATTCTTGTGATGTCCTAAGGGGAAGCACATTCAATACCAAATTTTGATACCAAATGAAGTGTATGCACATTAGAGAAATTCTTCTAAACTCACAAAACCATCAGTATTTGTAACACGTGCAAAAAGGTTTGTCATAAGGCTTGGGTGCCAGTTTAGCAGCACCTTAATATTAAATGCAGAAACACAAAAACAGGAAACACCTACCTTAATGATAACATCTAAAGACACTCTGTTAGTCATGTCCGTTGTGGCAGAAGAATCTTGTGTGTTCTTTTTCTTTTTTTTGCGCTGGCAACAAGAAAACTCCCGAGGACGAGTGAATCTGAAAATACTGACTATGAGGATATTGACGGGAAACATGATGAGGGAACTCTGAACTCCAATCATGAACTGCTGCCAAGTAAACTCAAAAGTTCCTGAAAATACAAATGGGAATTAGATTAATTAGATCTGGACTTTTTCACACTTTTTTAAAAGTAAATCTAATGGCAATACATTTTTGATGTACCTAGGTCCATTACTTGGTCAGAGGGATCTTTTGGGATCCCATAAAACATGATACTGGTTAACATGGTACAGAGCAGCAGAGAAAAACAGCAGGACACTCTCTGCACACGGGTGAAGTGGCTGCTCGGTGGTCGACTGATCACCGAAATCCAGAGGTGTCCGTCATTGAAATCCTTTGTTGTCTTTGTGAAGAACAAATTGCTGAAAGATAAAAGCAACATTGTAAAAATCAAATGTTTTAAACCTTCATAAACAGTTAATTAGTGATTGATTAGCATCACATTTTAATCTTTTTCTAATTCCTGTAAAACACTATTGTAGATCTGAAGCATTTGGAGGTTTTAGAGCCTAAAGAAAAGCGAATAATCCCCACTAAATCACCAGATCAGCGCTTAAACCAAATATTTAGCTACTCAACTGGGATGAGAAGAAAGTGGCAGCTTTTACTGGGTTTCATTTCATCTTTGGAAATTCAGCTAAATTCAAATAAAACAATAAATTGTTCTGTAGTCACATGTTTTTTATTCTTTCAGCTGGTTCCCTTAGTCACCATGGTAGATCATCTGCCTCTATCTCACTCTATCCCCAGCTTCTTCTGTCACACCAACCCACTGTATGTCCTCTATCACATCATCCATGAATCTTCTCTGTGGTTTTCTTCTTTTTCTCCTGCTTGGCAGCTCAGCATCCTCTGTCCAGTGTGTCCACTCTCCCTCCACCTTGCATTTTAATCATACCTGGGCCTAATAATTTCTTTCTGGTAGCCTTGTGAAAGTCCACAAGCACTGGTAGATTTTTCAACGAGTTGAAAAGCAAATTCTGGCTGCTGCTTTGTGAGAGTGAATTTCATTTAAAAAAAAAAAGATAGTTTACCCTGCCTGCTGCAAACATAACATTATCCAAATGGAACTCCAAACCATCAATTCGACTGAATTTGCATTTGATCAGTACTCCCAATCTGGGTTTCATGTTCAGCCTCTAGACAGAGTGCTTGTACGTGTAATTCTGCTACCAAATGTACCACCAGGCTTTGCGCTTACCTGAACCTCTTTAGATCCATCTCTGTTGCAGCAGGAAATATTTTATCGAGGGAACAGTCATCAATGTCTACCGACAGCCAGGAATTACATAGAAAATGCCATTTCTCCTCTGTCTGTAAATCCTGCGCCATGACATTGCCTACATACCTGAGAAAAGGCAAACAATGTAAATGCAAGATGCAATCATGTGACCTCTGCTTTGCTCCACGTGACACCCACAAAAGTCAGTGGAAGACATATTACTTAAAATGACAACTGAATTGCATTTAAAGACCATGTTTTCCTTAAAAAAGCAACAATAATTATCTTTAAGATCAGTGTAATTGGGACCGGATTCACTGTATTCACCTTAATGTCCAATCATTGTGGTGTTCTTGGTCAAACAGTGTGTTTCTAATGACTCAGAAAATACCATAATTGTCGAGATGCCTTTCTTTTGTGTGACATTTCTTTTTTTCCTACCAGGCAGAATGGCTTCCTGAATTGTTGTGCCATAGTCTGATGCCCTGCAGGTCTCCCAGGGAGAAGGGCGTGGTTAGCAGGAACATGTCCACTGCTCCCCTTTCAAACACACGTTTCTTTGAATCTGTCAAGTGGTGAGGCTCGCTGTGTCCTTCTGTACCCAGCAGAGTAACTGTCACCTAAAATAATCAATTTTGTGCATGAAAAGTATAAAACTGAAAACAATACCATTCTGATTCCATATATGAGAGCAATGGTAGCGCCTTAGTACTGGTTTAAACTGTTTCTGGCAATATATTAGGGAAAACTTCAAATAGTAATAGAAATATGGTCTTCATCAACTTTTGTCTGTTTCATACAGTTAGAATAACCACTGTAAAAATAACAATTAAGATTTCACTGTGTGTAAGTGTGAGAGTCTGTGTGCAGTGCTTATGATACACACAGTGCTGTGCATGTATTTATATTTTGCTAGGAAACAGGTTACAGAATTTCATTAAACATGAGCTCGTAACATGCTAACAAGCTCGTAGGTCAGTGTTAACAGCAAGAAAAACATCCCCGACGTTAAGACACACAATGTTTTACCATCGTTTACAAAACTGGTAAGATGTTAGCAACAAGTAGAAAAGTAAGAATTATGGTCTTTTACCAAAATACTTCTATACAGTCTGTTTTATTCGTTTCTTTACTTTCCATCCAGAGGAGTTGCCACCGGTTGGACATAAAAAAATGCATGTTTAAGCTCCACTCTCGTTAACTTTCTTCTTCTTCTATTCTATCTGATGAGATAGATATTAAAGCACGAGCATGTGCCTTTTCTTTAATATGTAATTGCACACATCATTCTGGGAATACAGAAAAGAAAAGACACAAACAATGTACTTTTTCACATAAGGTTACTGAAAGAAAAAAAAAATCACTGAAAAGTTAGTACAGACAGAAAATACGTGTGATGAGATGAGCAGCCTAAGTGATCAGTACAGAGCATGTGCTGAAACCCAAGTGCAAATCTGCCTGTAGCTTAGTGTTAGCAGAACATGCTAAAAAAACACATATATTATTATCTTAGTTCTGGGGCCTAATGTGTCGGCAGAAAGAGCAGGTGTACGAAGCCCACCACCTAACGAAAGCTGAGTATTCACAAGCCTATTTTAGAACTCGGCCTTGAGATGGAGCTGATGGAGCAACCCCAGAAGTCTTTGGTTATTGAGTGCTTCACGGTGTTTCACTGCCAGCGAAACATGAAGAGTTGCTGAATAGCGTATTGTGTGTTTGGGTAACACAGATGAAAAAGTTCTTGTTTGTGGTGAACAGTGTTGATCAAGTTACTTGAAAATAGTAATTAGTTACTAATTACTGATTACTTCTCCAAGATGTAATCCTGTTACTTTACTGATCACTTGTTTTCAAGAGTAATTAGTTACTTTATTACTTAGTTTATAAAAACATGAGACACAACCTCAATACATAATAAAGCGAAAGACCTTTCAGCCCAGTTCTTTTTCTGCATAATCCATCATTATGTAAAATGTAATCAAGTGAAAAAGTGTTACAGCCTGGGTCTCTGACCCAGCGTTTTGTGTTTAGTTTTTGTTGCCTTCAGGTTTCCTAAGTTTATCATTATCATGCCTAGGTGTTTCTAGTTATTTTCCCCTCGTGTTTTCCACTATGTTAAGTCTCCCCTGCTTTCATGTATTTTATGTCTGTGGCGTATGTTGTCATGTTTATATCTCACTGTGTTTCCTGTCTTATTGTGAAGAGGTCTGGTGTGTCTGTGTTCATCGTGTTCAGTTTTACTCTCCCAGTGTCACGTCGTTATGTTCATGTGTGTCAGCTGGTTCCCCATGTGTTGCCACTTTCCTGATTATCCTCCTGTGTCTATTTAGTCCGTGTGCCTTCAGTCATTCGTTGTCAGGTCGTCTGCTCATCCATGTCTCATCTCCAGGTACCCGTGTTAGTTCATTATGGTTAAGGTTTTTCATGTTTTGTTATTAGTTCACCCAGTTTAGGTTATTGTTTAGTTTTCACCCATGCCCTATTATTTTGTACCCTCGTTGCTAGCCTCAATAAATTGCTTGTTTGTCAATCCACACCACGTTTTGGTCTGCGTTTGAGTCCTCCTCTGCAACACATACGGTCTGCCCCAGCCAGACCGTGACAAAAAGTCTCTTTTTAAAATGTGTTTTATTAGTTTTAATCTTTTAACTTTAAGCATCAAGCAAAAATTAAATTATATGCAATATTCTCTGTGAAATGTGTTTAACATTCAAACCTATTTTCTGCATATTCCAGCTTATAAAATAAAATAATGTTTTGTGTTTGCACTCACTCTTTCAAATAAAATCTAAGACTCAGCGGCACTGAGTCCTGTGGCTCTTAAATCTATTTTCATCTATTTAGCAGGAGTGGGGCGGGTGGAGGTTTGCCCGGTGCCTCAGCAGTCATGTCAGTGGGAGGATCCGGGGATTTCTCTGTGAATTTTACATTCCCGTGGCGGTGTGCTCGGTGCTTGCTCAGATTTAATGTTTAATTTTTCGCTGTAGAAAGAAGTTTTTTTTTCCACGCAGAGTGAACAGCAAACGCTAATGTTTTTTCACTTACAGAATCAAACTCAAAGTAATGCCAGTACTTCCAAGCTTTAAACGCCACATGGTCGTACCTTCTCTCCTGCACTCCATATTATTCATTGTTGATCTGCACATGGACGTTGCTGCCACGGACGTCACACGCTCGGACGTCGCACGCTCGGACGTCCTTGTCGTGAGACACGCTCACAAACAAAATCACGGTTTAGTAACACAGTAACGCAGGGTGCTTATGGGAGAAGTAACAGTAATCTAATTACTTTTTTGGCAATAGTAATCCCTTACTTTTCTCGTTACTTGAAAAAAGTAATCGGATTACAGTAACGCTACTGCCCATCTCTGGTGGTGAAATTGTAAAAAGATGAGCTGCTGATAAGCAGACTGAAAACAGAGAACGTGCATCTCATGATGTTTCCACAAGTCTAAAGTAACTTTGTGATAAGTGTGACTTTCACTGAACACATGTACCTGAGAGGAAGTGGAGGCTCCTATACGATGCCCGGTACAGACACTCAACAGGTAGCGATACTCATCCATTGGATCATTGTCCTCCAGCTCTGTCACCTTTACCTGTTATTCAGCCAACAAGCAAAAATATTATATGGACATGAGATGGAGACGCTATTCCCAAATAGAAAAGCTGTTCACATATTAGCGTTCAACTATCTATCTAGAAACTATCTATCTATCCAGAGAGAGAGTTCATGTAAGAATATAGAAGATGCAGAGAGACAAGTGTGTATTTTAGAAGTGGCTGAAATGACCTTAAGCTTCAAGGATCAAACAGATGAGAAGTGAGCTACAAAGTCTTTCTAGCTATTTTCTTTATTCTCTAACTCATACACCTCCAGGTTTTCACAACATCAAGCGTCCCCTGGAGCCTCAAACACAAGTGTTTCCACAGAAAACACCTCAGACCAACTAACATATAAGTTGTTGTTGTGTTTTTTTTAAGATATATAATATTCCTAGGAAACAGACAAGCCTTTTGTTATTTTTAATCTGTTCTTCAGTCCACGAGAGATGCAATACCTTGACTGTGTCTTGAATATCTTTTCGTCTTGCCCACACGAGGACCAAGAGATACGCCAAAAAGAGTGCCGCGACGAAGCACACAACCACAGGATTATCGGCAAAGGTTGCAAATAGCTCAGCAGTGCGTGACGGGTCGACAAGGTTGGGAGTGACAAAGAAGGAGTTCCCAAAGAAGGTGAGGTGGTTGCAGAGGCACTGGGTTTCTAAATGCGTGGTATTGGCACCAACCTTGAAAGACAACAGCTTATATTTCCATTATTGTTTAAGCAACGCCTCACTGTACGTGTAGCAGATTGAAATGTTGCACTTACTCTGCATCCAGATTTGCTCCAGTCCAGTAGTGATTTATTCCAAAATTGACATGAGGTTGTGATGGGCGTAATTGATAAACTGGCATTTATAGATTTTATACCTGGGCCCACTATGGGTCTCACAACAAGATAATGCACTCCAGTGTTGCCCTTTAAATCCTCAGGATGCAGGAGCCATGTGTATTTCTCCTCTGTGCAGGCACACGAGACACAGTCAAATCTCATTCAGTCACATTAGCAGTGGAAAAAATCTTGTCACCACAATTAAGCAAAGGCATTTCTTACCTTGTGTGGCTCCCTGCTGAGGCATCTCTGTTGCCGCTACATACTTTGTCTCAGTAGGGTAGTCATTATAACCAAGGAGGACTTTGAAGGGTAAAGGAACCTTTGAAGGCATCATCTTTAAAAGGTTGGACATGCAAGACAAAATCTTATGAATGCGCAATCTAAAATAAGAACTATATTCCACTTGTATTTCAAGAAAGTTATTTTTTCAGATTTTCCTTCATGAAAGAATAAAGAATATAATTAGTAAAACTATGATTGGCTGCAGTCATCACAGTGCTACAGTGTAGCAAAGATATGAAGTTTTAGGGAGGATAACAGCGTGGCTCTACATATTTGACATGACAATCTGTCAGCGGTTAATCACTATGACATTAATTTACATCAAATAAAGATTCTTCTGATGTAGGTGATGAAATGTGTCAGAAACTGGCACATATACAGGGAGTGCAGAATTATTAGGCAAGTTGTATTTCTGAGGAATAATTTTATTATTGAACAACAACCATGTTCTCAATGAACCCAAAAAACTCATTAATATCAAAGCTGAATGTTTTTGGAAGTAGTTTTTAGTTTGTTTTTAGTTTTAGCTATTTTAGGGGGATATCTGTGTGTGCAGGTGACTATTACTGTGCAGAATTATTAGGCAACTTAACAAAAAACAAATATATACCCATTTCAATGATTTATTTTTACCAGTGACACCAATATAACATCTCCACATTCACAAATATACATTTCTGACATTCAAAAACAAAACAAAAACAAATCCGCGACCAATATAGCCACCTTTCTTTGCAAGGACACTCAAAAGCCTGCCATCCATGGATCCTGTCAGTGTTTTGATCTGTTCACCATCAACATTGCGTGCAGCAGCAACCACAGCCTCCCAGACACTGTTCAGAGAGGTGTACTGTTTTCCCTCCTTGGAAATCTCACATTTGATGATGGACCACAGGTTCTCAATGGGGTTCAGATCAGGTGAACAAGGAGGCCATGTCATTAGTTTTTCTTCTTTTATACCCTTTCTTGCAGCCACGCTGTGGAGTACTTGGACGCGTGTGATGGAGCATTGTCCTGCATGAAAATCATGTTTTTCTTGAAGGATGCAGACTTCTTCCTGTACCACTGCTTGAAGAAGGTGTCTTCCAGAAACTGGCAGTAGGACTGGGAGTTGAGCTTGACTCCATCCTCAACCCGAAAAGGCCCCACAAGCTCATCTTTGATGATACCAGCCCAAACCAGTACTCCACCTCCACCTTGCTGGCGTCTGAGTGGGACTGGAGCTCGCTGCCCTTTACCAATCCAGCCACGGGCCCATCCATCTGGCCCATCAAGACTCACTCTCATTTCATCAGTCCATAAAACCTTAGAAAAACCAGTCTTGAGATATTTCTTGGCCCAGTCTTGACACTTCAGCTTGTGTGTCTTGTTCAGTGGTGGTCGTCTTTCAGCCTTTCTTACCTTGGCCATGTCTCTGAGTATTGCACACCTTGTCCTCTTGGGCACTCCAGTGATGTTGCAGCTCTGAAATATGGCCAAACTGGTGGCAAGTGGCATCTTGGCAGCTGCACGCTTGACTTTTCTCAGTTCATGGGCAGTTATTTTGCGCCTTGGTTTTTCCACACGCTTCTTGCGACCCTGTTGACTATTTTGAATGAAACGCTTGATTGTTCGATGATCACGCTTCAGAAGCTTTGCAATTTTGAGACTGCTGCATCCCTCTGCAAGATATCTCACTATTTTTGACTTTTCTGAGCCTGTCAAGTCCTTCTTTTGACCCATTTTGCCAAAGGAAAGGACGTTGCCTAATAATTATGCACACCTGATATAGGGTGCTGATGTCATTAGACCACACCCCTTCTCATTACAGAGATGCACATCACCTAATATGCTTAATTGGTAGTAGGCTTTTGAGCCTATACAGCTTGGAGTATGACAGCATGCATGAAGAGGATGATGTGGACAAAATACTCATTTGCCTAATAATTCTGCACTCCCTGTATTCGTGGTCTCCAGAGGATGACCTGCAATAGCTGATCTTTTAATGCAAAACTGCCATGTAAAAATTTTCTTTAGCCTCGTCTTGTAGCTACACTTTCTGCTAACAATTAGCAATGTTAGCATGGTCACAAGAAAAAGTCACGCTGAACAGAATGTAGCCTCTGTATGTAATGTAACCATAATATCACTGTCCACTAAGCATGTTTGCTTCTTCTAATTTCAGGAGTCGACATAAAAGAACAAGTCACTGAACCTTTAGAACCAGGGTAGAGTTCACTGAAGGAATATCAATAACCGTTGTGCTGAAGTTCCCCAAGTCCAGAATAGTGGTGTTCACTTGTTCTCCAGCAAACCGTGGAAACATGATCTGAAGTCAGATGTTAGAAAGCGGTTATCCACTGTTTCAAAATGTAGCCACTTTAACATATTTTAAACTTGTAAAATAGTTACATGCAAGTAACATATTAATTAGTACTACTACTACTATTTAAAAGTAGTAATCCCTCCCCAGAATTACATCAGGCCTTTTTCTATTATATAATTTTTTTTGTCATTGAGTGAAAGTATTTGCATAAGTATTTAATCCTCAAGTAAAATATGACTTAGCACTTGGTGGAGAAATTGAAAGCAGTAAAATGTTTCTTGTAGGTGGTCACCACCTTCTCTCACATCTAGGGAGGGATTATAGCCCAGTCCCCTTAACAGAAACTCTCTGAACTCTTCAGGTTTCTTAGCTTCTTCTTGGTGACTCACAGTTTCAGCTCTCTCTCCCTAGATTATCAAATTCTGGAGATTGGTTAGGCCACTCCATGACCTTATTGTGATTCTTTTTTAGCCAGTGTTTTAGCCATTGATAGGAATTCTGGGCAACAGATTCACCATCTTCACTTCTGTCACAAAACTATTCTTAATATGCCTTTCTCAAAAGTCCCCAGAAACAAGTCCTCTCAAAAGGAGATTGAAAACAGTAAGTGTGGATGCTGTAATGTTGCTACACTGACCTGAATATCCTTACTTAAGTTTTCCACAGGGATAACAGACCCTTCTTTTGTTGTGAGGGATAAATAACCTATGAATCTGCTGATGTCCCATCCAACCTTCCAACAAAATGGGTTTACATCTAAGTTCAGCATCTGAAAGTGTAATTCAAAGATCAGGTCAGACATTAGACGTTAGGATGATTGAGCAAAATTGATTTACACACATGTACATATCCACAGCACAAACACTCATAGGCACATGGGTATTGACGTACTCGCACATCCACTGGTTTGTCTGAAGGAAGTATGGTAGTGGGTAGTTGTGGGAGAGAAAATGTGATGCAGGTACAATTGGTAATATTTACGGAGCCTGTGTACAAGACTGCTGGTAAAACTCTGTAAGAAAAGATCAGGAGATCCACATTAAACGTGCTTCTCTTAAATATTAGTTTGCAAGTTTAACAGCTCTGGAATCAATAAACTATTAATATACAAAGTATAATGTGTTTTCATTGCGACTTGGCTACTTGTAACCACGTTATGGTAGTTATGTTAACGACTGGAGGGGACATAAATGTGAACCACTGTCACTTCAAAGAGGCTCAGTAAGAGATCCTTTTACTATATAATGTTGTCAGCATAATAAGCCACTGTAAAAACAAAACTGGATTCAATCTGGATTGTCACAGATTCTGCCTTTACTGTAGTAAACGGATATTTTTAGGACATAGTCACTCCTCAGCGCTTTCATAGGTGCACACAACATTGTTTTATGGAAAATGTGGAAAATGTGAATGTGGCACTTACAAATGTGGATTGCACAAGATGGACATTATATTTCTTCATTTCCATTTAATACTTGTACAGCTGCTGTTATTATGTATATAATATTTATATTTCTTCATACATTCTTATATATTTCTATACTGTGTATTGTGTATTTTGTTGTACAGTTATTCTATTTTCAACTTTAATTTATATATTTTATCTTATTCTTTCCCAGTTAAATTTACCCTTCATTCTAATTTGTGTTGTACAGTTATTTCATTTTTAACTTAAATTTTTATATTTTATTTTGTTTTATTTTATTCCTTCCTAGTTAAATTTGCTCTTTTTAATTTTTATATTTATTTCCTATCTTATTCATAGCTTTTTCATTTTCCTTTAGGTCACGAACAGTTGTGTAAGCATTTCACTACATATTGTACTGTGTATGACTGTGTATGTGACAAATAACATTTGAATTTGAATTTGAAATATCTGTATTTGCTGAATTTTCCATGTGGTTTATGCAGGTTTTCCTTTATTTTGTCACCCATCCGTAGACAGGTGGCTGTAGGCTTCAGCTTTTTAGTATACCAGCATCAGTGAGATTTTTCCAGTTCAAATTTCTGGGACATGTGGTTAATTTTTGTTTGATAACTTTGTCTTGCATTTGAAGTGAAACTTACCTTCTGACAAATACTTTAACGTGCGTTTTCTGAATTATGCTTGAGTCCTCATTGAGCTCCATAAAGACCAACATCGCACTCTGTATATTGTACAGGGCCCCAAGAAGGCCATCTGAGGTGATTTTCTGCAACACCCAACATTTAGAATAAGAAATAAAACTGATTTTAAATACAAAAAGGTTTTTTTTTGAAGAGACAGCAGATATTGCTGGGAAGTGAAATTGATTTGCATATCTAACATTAAAAGCTACCACAATTCCCCAGAGAAATAAACACAATCAGTATCAGCCTCATAAGACTCACACTGGGACAATAGTCGAGCATGTTGCTTATGCCCTCCACAATAATGTTGGCTGTGGCAAAGACTTCAGTTGCGTTTAGATCCATGTGGAGGAGAAATGAACTCAGGGTTGCGAACAATGATGCGGCCCTTTCCTGAAGGTGGAAATTAACTCACAGTCACAGACATGTATTTAGGAGGTGTTATGAAGATATTAACATTTGTGAATTGTCAAAAGCTTTAAAATGTGGTCCTCATATCCCACCTTTAATTTTAGTACAGGGCAGAGTAAAAAAAAAAAAAAACCTGTCCACCAAACATTTACTTCCCATTAAGAAGGGAGCTACAGTGAAAGCAAAATACATCAGTACGCATTGCAGAGAGATGTCTACAGTCCTTACTGATGGATTCCTCCTTTTTTGAACTTCTCTACAGTACCTGTGCTGATGTATTGAGTTCAGTCCCTTTCTTGACGAGAGAAGCAAGTGCTGTGGCTAACACCTGAACGTCTTGTAGAGTTTTGTTGAGATTTTCATTTACTATAGCAATCAACATGTCCAGCATCTTCTGTCGAAGCTTCAGACACCAACAAAATAAATGCATAAAAAAGTGACATATTAGAATTTTACAGTAACAATGTTGTTCATTCAGATTCAAACATTTCCTGATTCACAGAGATGGTTTTTCCTTTCCATCCACCCTGTCTCATTAAGTTTGGAAATGAGACCTGTGTTTTCTTGAGAAGCTGTCAAAAAGATGTAAAATTACACACAGAAACTTCCTTTGAATGAATCAACTGTTGGGCGGCTCCTAAAGCACGCCCTATTAAAGGCCTGTACACACTGACTGCAATCTGAATACACAACAACAAAAGGAAGAAATGGAGATTCTGGGTTCATCCAAATCTCACAACAAAGAAGCAACAGAGAAAATTTGGTGGTTTGATTCATAACTGCATTATGACTGTTTTTGTACATATTTTAGGATGTCAGTGGAGCTGTCCAGACTCTTTTTGCAAAATTACACGGTTGATGTTAACAGCTGCATTAACAATACGTGAGCCTGAACATTTTTTAACCCATCCGGTGTGTAAAGGCCTTAAAAGTTAAAAGCTTGCTTAGCCCTGCTGGCAGCACAAGGCTCTTCACTGGTCCTATCCTTAAACAGAGTGAGATTTGCTACCTTTTGCCTATCTGCTTGTCCTGCAGGATCAGATTGGTCGTTAACTTCATTGGCCACAGAACTGAAGAGTTGTCCAGCGACTTCTGGTGACAGCTGGCCTTCTGCCTTTAGCTGATCCAAGATGTTCTCTATTGAGCTTAAGCTCAAAGTTGAATCCATAACCTGATGAGAAGAAAATATTTTCTCACAGTACTACAAAATCAGAGCATTTCCGTACTCTGGATCTTTTCTCGTCAGTACATGCATCCTATTTGTGGCATACCTGTGCAGTTATAGTGGTGCTGAGTACTGTTTGGCCTTCACCCGTTGCAGTTGCCAGTATATTCAGTTTGTAGTTAGAATTGCTGTCTCCGAGAGGAAGGAAGATGAATTTTACTTCATTGCTCTGACTGCATCGCAGAGTCTTACCTGATAAGGTTCAAACAAGAGAGTTTCTATCATTATTAGATTTCTAGTGAAATATACTCCATTGTGTTTGTAGCTAAATGAATATTATGAATATTTTAGTATTGGATTATTAATCACACTACTAGCCAATCACATTATATGGTGCTACGATAATAGTAGCTGCATCCCTCACTTGCTCACCTGTCGCTGTACGCATTTGAGCCCTCTGTCACTTGACTTCCCTAGCTGTTACAGGTAGGAGTCATGTCACTACTGCCTCAGTCTGAATGGGCTACACTTTGGTTGAGTGGTGCTACTCGTGTTTTTGTGGAGATCACCTGTGGATTATTTCTCCGGAAGCCTTCCATCGATTTCTGGTATGTTATTTTGTGCCGTATGTTTATTGTTTTACTTGGTAGTAAATGCGTGTGTTTTTAGGCTGTAGCTGCAGAAGCCTCCTATTGGCCACGTCGTTTGCAGATTGGGCAATGCCGTTTGATCAGTAGCGGAAAGTGGGGTGAGTTGTGCCAGTTTTTACTTAGAGTGACTTTACAGTGAGGCCTTGAAAGGAATGCTTCTTTCTATAATATGTACATATATTTCAGGATCTAACTCATCCCTGGGATCAGTCACTTTGGATTGTTCTACAGTGCCACCCCCGTGTTTCTATGGATCTTTAGAAACACAACTTACCGCTGGGACAAATCGCCCCACATGTTAAAACAACGTGGAAAATAAATGCCACTGTTAAACTTAGTTACATCAGTGTCTTAAAAGATTTTGCTGATCCAGAAGTACTTACTCTGAGTGCTGAAACAATACTGACAGTTAGAGCAGGGATTTTCAGTATTGCAAGTTATATCAAAAGCATCAAGGATTGTTCCACTCTGTGGAGATATGCTACATGACAAGCCACTGGAGCCATCTCCATCCGTTTCGCAATCAGGTCCTCCCCCTCCCCCTTTTTCGCAGTCGCCTTTTCCACAGTCGCCTTTGCAACAGTCT
>NW_005187777.1:280161-290345 GCF_000239375.1 Pundamilia nyererei | reverse complement strand
CAGTCGCCTTTGCAACAGTCTCCTCCCCCTTTTTCGCAGTCGCCTTTTCCGCAGTCGCCTTTGCAACAGTCTCCTCCCCCTTTTTCGCAGTTGCCTTTTCCACAGTCGTCGTTTCCGCAGTCTCCTTCCCCTCCATCTCTTTGAGTTATTGTAGCTGAACGGTTAGCTGTGAGTGTCAGTAGAGCTCTGCCAACTCTAACATGCTTCTTTCTCTGAAAACACAAGCATTTATAAATGTCAGGTAAGGTAGAACAAAGGTGAGGATGAGGGTTAATATTTACTTAAAATATTATTTTGTACAGTTACATTAGAAGTACAACTACACAACTATAAATTGGATGGACTTCTGTAATTACCCGTCTGTTGTTCATTCCAAACAAAATGTTATTTTGATCGCTGGGTTTAAAGCCTAAATCTTTATCACAAGAATCAGATATATTCAGCACCACTTCAAGAGAGGAGAAGATGTTCCAAACTCTGAGTTTTGCTTCTATAGAACCTGTAGAAAAACACACGGAAAAAATCAATGAATCAGCAGTAGAATCTGTAAATATTCATGTTTCAGACATTTTGACTGACATCAAATTCGGGTGGCTGTAGCTCAGGAGGTAGAGCAGGTCATCTACAGTCCTAATTAGAAGGTTGGTGGTTTGATCCCTGGCAGCTCCAGTCTGCATGATACCAATCCAATGCATCCATCAATGTGAGTGAATGTGTATGAACATAAGTTGTAAGTTGTAAGTAAGTTGTGCAAAGCACTTAGAGTGCTTAGGCAGAGTAGAAAATGAGATGCATTAACACTATGGAATACCTGTGTTATCAATTTCAAAATACTATATCGCCTTATTCGTAGATTATCATTCACAAGATTTTTGGAGAACTTGATCTTTGACCTTGAGGTTGAGGTCACCGAGCGTCTGAGACTTTTAGTAGATACACCTATGATATCAATTTGAACCTCCTATGTTGCTTTGTTCTTGAGTTATCACATTCACAATCTTTGGTATTCATGATGCCCGCCCACCTGGCCGAACGACAACAATACCTTCAATTAGCCTTTTATGGCTGAGGGGTAAAATGCACTACATAAGAAGCAGTCCATTTACCATCTACATTTTAAAGCTCACCTTGAATTGGGTTTTCAGTTTCAAACATTTCCTTTCTGGTATTCATTTGTCTGGTTTCAGTGAACAAGCCATTGTTTCCAGAAAGAGAAAACAAGAGCATCACAGGCTCTCCTCGTACAAGGGACACATCAAAAGTAATAAATGGGGAATCTAAACATTCATCGCCCGCTGTCAACACAGAGGCCTGAAGTCCAACTATTTTCTCCAGAACACACACCTGTGGGATAAGCAGAATTACAAAGCAGAGGAACACATTAATCAGATAACAGAAGCAGATAACACGTTAATCTGGCAATTAGTGTTTACTATGAAAATACATTAAAGATACTCTACAAAACATTTAATTCAGTAAGACATTGTCTGATAAAGAAAAATCTTGACATATTAAATTGTGACTGTCTATGAGAAGAATAAAACTGTCATGGTCTGGGTGAGTGCGGGGTTTTTCCACTCTGCTGGGCTCCACGTTCAGGCGGAGACTCCAATCAGCCTTCACACCTGAATCCAATCAAGTCACCAGCATATAAGACCAGTGCTCACAACAGACCTCTGCCAGATCTACAGCTAACTCACCCGCCTGGGTGTTACGCTTCTCGAACTGAACTATCTCTGTCTGGATGCTGGTTTCCTGATATCTGGTTGTAACCCCCTCCATCGTGGCACTTCGCCTGCCTGCCTCCCTGCCAGGCCTGTTGCTATAAGTGTATTCCAGACCCTCCTTGGACCTCTAGCATGCCACTTTCACCTGCTACGTGTAAGCCATAACCATCATAGTTGAATCCACCGACTGACATTCACTAGACTGCCACTGACTGCCTGTCTCTTCTCGTTATAGTGACTCTGTGTACCTCCACCCAGGCCGCTGCCCCTTTTCCCTCCCCAGGATCTGGTCACGAAATCTAGCATCTAGTCTAGTGTGTGAATGGGTGGATGACTGGACGTGTAAAGCGCTTTGGGGTCCTTAGGGACTAAAGCGCTATACAAATACAGGCCATTTACCATTTAGTCATAGCGCACAGTCTGAGCTCCATGTTCCATAGTCTGGCCTCTTAGCCTTCACAGTCCATAGCCTACATTATGTCCTGCTCTGTAATTAAACTACGCACTGTAAATAAAGCAGTGTATTCACGCCAGTTTTGCCTCCCTCTATGTCTGCATTTGAGTCCACACTCACCGCCTGGCCCTCTCGGCCGTAACAAAAACTTCCAATATATTTCCAGAGTTTTTGTGCCATGCAAAGAAGAGCAGGTGAGCTGAGCTTCCTGTTTACGGAGGTTAGCTGGCAGCTGAGTGACATCAGAGCTTGTGGTTTAATTTTGATTAAACTTAAAATGGCCTGTATTTATATAGCGCTTTACTAGTCCCTAAGGACCCCAAAGCGCTTTACATATCCAGTCATCCACCCATTCACACACACATTCACACACTGGCGATGGCAGCTACATTGTAGCCACAGCCACCCTGGGGCGCACTGACAGAGGCGAGGCTGCCGGACACTGGCGCCACCGGACCCTCAACTTAGATCAAAGGCACATTTTCACACTATGTTCCTTGACTTAAAATGACTGATTACCTTAATGGGGACAGCAGGATGAAAGTGCAGACTTTTAAATTCATAGTTGGTATGAAAAAAAAAAAAGGAAATAATTGTGAATTAAATTGAGAGAGATGTTCTCGTCTTCCCAGTTATATTTCCCTAATTATCTTAAGGAAGTTTTTTAATTAAAGGTTAAATTTAATTAAGAATTTTAAACAGTCTAATTTTTCAATCAGTACTCAAATTCTTTATTCATATGAACACCATGCTCAACAGAAACCTGGGGATGATACATCATTATTTTGTTGTACTAAAAGAAGACTATTAGTTTGATTTACTGTACCTGCAGGTCTTTGGACACTTCAAGGAATGTGACCGTGTTAGACGCATAAAGTGTCAGATGGTGGCAGCCAGACCCGAGCTGCGTCACTATTTCTGATGTCACTGTGACGTTCTGGGGTTCAGTTCCTCTGACCACAGATAAACCGGACAACGGCTTTTCATCAGCTTCGATTCTGTAGGTCACATTCGTACCTAAAGAATAGAAAACAAATAAAACTTAAGTGACAGTAAAAGTCAAACATGATTTTGGGAAAAAAACAAATATATGCTCAAACTAAAGCCGATGCTGTTATGTAGAGATATCAAAATTTCAACTTAATTATTTGATATTAGGTTCACTTTGGTACCTACCTGCTTTTACTTCCATTTGAATATGAAAGGCTTCTCCATACAGGGCTTTGCAGTTGGTTTCATAAAAAGACAGGTTTCCAGCATAGCACTTGATAACACCGATCTCTGCAACAGGCTCTTGAATCGTAATTATTTTCTGAGCAGTAATGTGCATTTCACTGCAAGTGCATTCAGCTGCCACAATAAAGGTACTTGGATGAGTGTATTTGTGCACCACACTGCTCTCCAACCTGAGCAAATTCAAAAACAGGAATCAGCGTGTTCGTTTGAGTAACACTATTTCAGATATGCCACACAACCATTAAGTGCATCAAAATCAAATTAAACAAACAGCCATTAGGATCAAATGGTTTTTAATCGCAGTGTAATGGTGTAATGTGTCATAAAAATGAAATCTTCCCTGACTCTTAAGTCTTTAACAAAATGTTGTGTGATATCACTGAAAGACTTTGGTACTTTAGTTGTAAGTGCAAATTCAAAAGATGTTGCATGTGCTTGTTCACAACTGAACAACAACACTGAACCAGTGGTCACTCCAGGAAGATCTCTATTCCTGACTCCAGGGTGAGTTTGCTGGTAGTCAAAATCTGTCAGAAAAAGGGTGATGCACTAAAAATCTTCTCGAGGTTGCCATGGATTGCTTGCAGATCACCACAGTTACCTGCAGACTGGAGCGACTCACCAGCTACTCGCTGAGTACAAAGTGCCCAGATCCCATGGGTGCAAAACAAGCCCAAATCATCAGCCTTCCAACACTTTGCTTGACAGCTGGTAGGAGGTGTGAGGTCCTGATATGCTGATATATGTTTGGGCTCTACCAAATGGGTGGCTGTGCATTGTGGCCAAACATCTCCAATTTGGTCTCATCTGGTCAAAGAACATTGTTTCTGAAATTTTGCAGTTTGTACAAACATACTCTGTGCTGCCATGTTCTTTTAGAGAGAAGATGATTTCTCCTGGCAACCCTTCAAAGCCAGCCATGCTTCTTCGAATTATTCTGTCATGAATTTTAATGTTATGAACGTTAGCATGTGGCCTGAGACCTGTGGAGTCTTACAGTAGAATGTTTTTATTATTTTTGCGCAGTCTCCTTGGGGTAAATTGACAGAGACGTTCAATCTTGTGATCGTTAATCAAGTGCTTTCCTGCAAAGAAGCGCAAGGATATAACATAGAAGTCCTCAATCCTTTAGAGAATGCTCGACATTCAACTTGTTTAAGGCACAGGTTAAAAAATGGTTATGGACAAATCAAGTGTGTGATCATGTATAAGTTGTATAGTTTTAATGTTTTATTTGGGAATAGAACGGTGTGTATGTGTGAGTACTTTTAATGTTTTATGGACAACAGATGGAAATTAGCCCTTGGCTATAATCTGGCATGTTTACATTCATGTAATTTATTTTACATTTATGTTCATTAACATGCACTGTCCTAAATAAATTAAATTAAAGTTCACCTAATGCCTGTGAGTATATCATAATGGTTTTCTGGACATTACACACAGAACGTCTAATAAATTTTTTAGGTTTTTTTTTGGTGATTTAAATGGGAGAAATTGGGTGAATAATGCAGTTCTTCAAAAATAACTGAACTTACATCTGCTGATCATTCCTGCATTTATTCCCAGTACCTTTACTGAAAGTGGCTGCAGTTAAAAACAGGTATGCAGTCTAGTGGCTCGCTTATTAATTTCCATTTGGCATTCAAAAAACATTTATAAATAAAAACATTAAATTTTTAAAACATCCCTTTCCTTGCAAAATAAGACATCTTGCAGATTATCAATATGTGACCTGTTTACAGATTCAGCTAACTTATAACGCTGATGGAGATGGTACACAACTTTCCTCCAGCTTTTGTACAGATGACTTTGATAGCAGCATGGTCCAACTGAAGTGCAGTGTGGCTGTTTGTATCATTACATTTCATGGTTAAATTCAACATAAGGATGAAATAAGTTGCACATTCACTATGATACAGGTGATGATTGTGTGGTGAACAGATGTAGCAGATCCAGCTAAAGATATAATGGATTGTTGTGGTTCACACTTTCATAGTGAACTTTTCTTTGTTAAACTTTCACCAAGCTCATGTTGTCACATGTCAGAGCAGTGAGACCGATTACACAAACAGTGCTGACGCAGGCTCATGACACACTCAACTGTTGACTGATTTTTTATTTATTTTGTAGACTGCATTGCTTCTTCTAAGTGCTGAGCCTTTTATAGCTGAAGCGTCAAAACCTTCTCTGGCATGGTTCCTAGGCTGCATCCTACTTCTATGCTGTAATGTTTCTGTTGCTGTGCGCCTTGTCAGCTCTGGTAAACAAATTACTGCCGGCTGACGTAAAAGGCATTACTACCAGTACAGCAGTGACTGTCGCCACAGACACCAGGATTCAAAACTGAAACTGTGCCCTCCAAAAACAGGAAATACAGATTTAATCACCACTGATTAACTGATTACGAATGAGCTTGAATCTAACAGATGTTCATTTGTATATGACAGTCCCACACACCCACCCACACAAATGTAGTATGTAAAAGCACAAAAAGCCAATGGGATGCATTTGGGAATCACAGGAGGTGAGCTGGGTGTTGGTGAGCTGGAAACTGGAAATAGAGTAGATTGATTGGATTGATCAGTCCATCTGGTGAATTCCCCCGCCAGTTGGACTGAAGACAATTGGCAGGTGATTTTGACACAGTGTTAGGAGTGATGGGGAAATTTTTAATTTCTCTACTTTGTGCATCTTTGTCTCATCTGTCATCCCTCCATTCATTTTCCTCCTTTTGTCCAAATCAGGGTGGAGCCTATTTCAGCCTATCCTTCCGCCTGTGACTTGGAAATCAGTCTGATTATTTTATTGAAGGCTCTCTCACATTGTTGAGCAGAAGAGGAGGCTTGTCCGAGGAGCTACAGTTGTATATTGCAAAACTTGTTTTTTCCTGCCGTGATGCGTGAATGAGGAGTGCTACACCTCTGTAACATATAAACTATCCTCAAACTGGGAGTCTACACAAAAAATGAGGTTTTTTTTCCATATCGAAGAAGCAATAACTGCTTTGCAGAGGAAGCAGCTGTGCCGCATAAATTTATTGTCATTGCTTTTAAATAGCAGCCTGGAGCAACTGTCTCAGTATGTTAAGTGCCAGTTGCACTGACTCCTTGCTCCTCCTTTTTCATCCTCATCTCCTCTGCTCGTGTCTCAGGTACGATGGACTAAGTGCACTGAGAGGATGCCAAGGAAAGGAATCAAGGATGTGCAAAACTTAGTAACAAGAAAGCAGGATAGAAGGCAAAAACAAAACTTTGACACCTACACAAAAATAACTAACCTCATGTGGAAAATAATGCAGAAAATGTTCTTTAAACTCATGGCTGAAAAAACCTAAAGATTATTAATGTTGATACTCACCCTTTTGGATTGTTCAAATTAATTACATGGCCATCTCCTGTGTTCACTCTGCAGCTAAAGTTTGTCAGGGGTGAATGTAAAAGCCACTTCACGTGGATTCTGACGTCACCAAGAACCACAGCGGTGGGATTAACTGACAGTGCGAGCCCTGTGGTGTGGGAGGATGACCAGAAATGTTACAAAGCACTTGTAGCCCAGCAAGCAAAAAATAGACAAGCACAAGATCTCAACAGATAGAAGCACAGATACCATAGAGGTTATTTAATTCAGGAGCATGATCTGATTTTAATGTGATCTGAGCAAAAAAATAAGAAAACAGCCCAAAGAAATAAACTGGAAATGCAGCCTTTGTTGTCAACTATAGATTGGTTTGTACTTTTTTTTGTTGGGATTAATGGGACTGATCATATATATATTTCTGGGGGCCATGCCATTTAATGATTTATAAACAACCGAAATTACTTTAAATTAAAAATGTAGGGAGCTGAGAATTAGAGTTCAGTCGCATTTTGAGCTAACAGTAGCTGTCTCATAGTGTTTCCAAAAACAGCACTCCAGTACTAAACTCTACATGAATTAAAGACCTGAGTGAGCTTCTCCAGATCTTGCTGGGGCACAAATCTCCCAGTTTGACTTTATTTCAAAGATGCCAGTAGGCTGGTTTAGTTTCAACTTTCTAAAGTAGATAGTGGGAAAACTGGAACCTTTTTGTCATTTAATCGTTTCTCTATTGCTTAAACACTTCGGTGTTGTATTTGCCAATGGGAGTTACATCTTTATCAGTAGGAAACGTTATGACAACACAGCCAAGAGTTCAAAATCTATGTACTCTGTCACATTTCCTAAAGCCTTCCAGCAGGACAGATTGTCATCTTTGCGCGGCCAATTCTGCCCCTCCAGCCTTATCTGTGACACTCCTGGTATAAGCCATTCCTGTCAGGTACAGGTAACGTGACTGAGCCTAGAGCTTGCACAGGCTCATCGTTGGAAAAACACTGTCTGGTCTGATAGGTCTCAATTTCTGCTCTGACATTCAGATGTTAGGATCAGAATTTGGTGCAAACAACATGAAATGATGGAGTCAGCAGTTCAGGTAATGCTGTGGGGGATATTTTCTTATCATACTTTGGGCCCCTTGGTACCAGCTGAGCATCCTTTAAATGCCAAGGCCTACCGGAGAATCACTGGTGACCATCCTGTTGTAACCACAGTGTATCATCTACTGCTGGTGGCTTCCAGCAGGTTAACACACTATGCCACAAAGCTCAGATCAGCTCAAGCTTGTGTCCTGAGGATGACAACGAGTTCACTGCACTCCCAGGACCTCCGCAGTCACCAGATCTCAATCCACTGGAGCACCTTTTAGATGTGGTGAACAACATGTTCACATCACAGATGTGCAGCTGCTGCAGCTGCGTGATGCGATCGTGTCAAAATGGCCCGACGTCTCTGAGGAATCTTTCCGTTTTGAATCTACCGATGTTGAGATAAGGGTCACTGTAGAAGCAGACCGTGTCTGATAGTTTGACCTATAATATAACTTGTCAGTGAAACATATAAAATGAATTTCAGTGTGAAGCTTGGATTGTTTGTTTGACATTTACCTGAACAGCTGCTGCTGCCAAATAAAAAAAAAACCCTCAGTACAGCTAGTCCTTTTCCTTTTTACGTTGCTATTAACATTAACAATCCATCTGTTCTGTCCAAGAACTCCAGTAAAGTATGAGAGTGATGAGAAGAGATTGTGCTCCTGTTTCTGAGTAAAACTTTAAATTGCTCATCAAAAATTTGGAAACAATTGGAGATAATTTATCTGAATTTCAGGAGCGGGACCAAGGCTCCAAAAACACACCCCTTCTGGGTCTTATCTATATATGACCCCCCAGTTTTACAAGATTTTGTTCTCATTTTCGTGCCCCACCCTCCCCCCTTTTTCTTTCACTTCTTCAGTTGTCATTAGTACATCGGGATCTGCCAGGCGAGACGTCGCTACCGATGGAGACAAACTCAGACCTCCATGAAATGATAAAGTTATGTTAATCTTCCTACTATGAAGTAAAGTGTTTTATTTCTGAAACATTTTTACAACTGTCTTTGTGCTATTTGAGGTAAATAACGCTGTTTTAATAATTCTCCGTGGTTAAACAAGTGGGAGAACTTTAAATCTTTGTGAGCCATATTTTTATCTTCACACTCACCAGAAGTGAAATGAGCCACAGAGTGTGAGAGAAATTTATTGGCAATGTTTTGAGAGCTAGATTGGCAGCATTTTTTCATTGGGGTTCTAACGCCTGCATCAAGCATCATCAACCATAGTTAATCTTATTCTAACACTTTACTGGCTCCTAATTACTCTATGTAGTACTCTAAGTGGGAAAATTAAACAGATGGGATAGAAAAGAACAGACACACGCTGCCCTTCATGGATTTAGGAAGTGTGATTCCACTTTAGAGGAAAAAAAAAGAAATTAACCTGAGCACAGAACCGTGACCTACCGTCTTTGCAGTGGTAGTCCACAGACAGGTAGCTCTTCAGCTGAGGACAAGGGTCAGCAAAGGAGTTCGCAACTTCAGCGATCTGGCAGACCTGTCGGCCGTGGCAACCAGCTGGGAATCACAGAAGAATATGATTAGCTGCTGCTAGCACACACTGTCACGCGCACACACACATGTACGCTCCAGTGGTTTCAGCAGTGTCAAACGTTTTGCATCTGTTCATATCTTAGTTCATGCTTTGATGACAATATGCTTCTTAGCTACCAAAATCAAAGGCAAATAAATCCCTTCAAGCTCACCCACAGAGAGGGGCTTCATAATCTTGAGACGCTAAACAATATGAAAAGAGTTGTGATAAACTTGAGATTATACTTATGGTTTGTAGAAATGAACAATATCAACGTTTTAATGCAGTGACTGGGCTGCAAGAGAAACAGCATCACTGATGTGTGCCGACATGTTGTGCTCATGTCACATTTTTTTAATCATAATTATCCATCCATCCATTGTCCAATTCAAGGTTAAAGGGGTGCTGTCTCAGGGCAAAAGACAGGGTACCCTGACAGTCTGTATCAGGACTAACACAGAGAGACATTTTCACATTCATGCTGAGGGCCAATTTAAAATCATCGAAAACTGCCAAATGTGTGTCCATTTACTGCAAATGTTAGTTATGCCAGGCAGCACGGTGGCACGGTGGTTAGCACTGTTGCCACACAGCAAGAAGGTCCTGAGTTCAATTCCACCATCAGGCCGGGGTCTTTCTGTGTGGAGTTTACATGTTCTCCCCGTGTTTGCGTGGGTTTCCTCCGGGTACTCCGGCTTCCTCCCACCGTCCAAAGCTTGTGGGGATAGGTTGGATAATCCAAATTGCCACTAGGTGTGAATGTGAGTGCGAATGGTTGTCTGTC
>NW_005187777.1:275463-278133 GCF_000239375.1 Pundamilia nyererei | reverse complement strand
GTCTGGCTCCGCCTCTGCTTAAAAAGATGATTTGATTGGACCATATCTGGTTTCTGGTTGTTCTAATTTTGACAAGGAATACCAGAAGGCTTACCAGACTTATGGATGTAGAAATTATGCTGTAAAAATAGCCAGTAAAGCCTGATAAAAGGCTTTTGTTTGCAGTTGAGTGAAAGCCATGAATATTCAAAAATGATACTTTGAATGGTGGTCTGCAGTTAGTCAGTCATTTTAGCTGAGGCACATCCGCAGCATAGTAGATAAAAGGTGGGACAGTGCCTGGTACTAATCCATATGTAGAAATGTGATTTTTATTGTATGTGTTTTATTTTTTTGCATGCCACTAAAGATGCTATAGATTGGATGTACAGTTTAAAAAGGTGAATGCGCTCCAAACCTGAAAAGTCCTGCAGTGCCCGAACAGGATGAAATGGAATCAACGTTAAACGATGACAAACGGCCGCCTGCTTCAGTCATCAGTTAAATTCAAAAGTCAATATTTACTCTGATAGATGGAAATCATCTATGTATCTTTACTGACAATTAAGCTTTTAAGCCATTATTGTTTGCGTTCTTACGTAAATGTCCCGATGGGCAATTATCTTTACAAAGAAGGGGCTCCAGTGAGACAGTGTGTTCTTTGTGATGTAAGAGATAAGGCTTCTACGTGGATAGAATTTCACCACAGTTTTCATTCATGCAGAACCTTTTATAAGGCGCCAGTGTTTGTTTTCCTACCCGAGTTCAGCAGGTTTAATGAGAGGGACCATTATGACGCTATGATCACTGTGCAGATTAGACCGCTCGCACATAAATTAGAATTACAAGATCAACAATGAAATAATGATGAAGTTATCTCTGTAGTTGCTGCACTCAGACGCCATTTGACCGTGTTTTACCTGTAATTGATTCTACAGCGTCCGCCCAGCCGCACTCATGTTGTGGAGATGCTGGTGGAGGGAACTTGGATCGACAGTAATGAATACTCTTACGACCGTAGAAGCCACTGTCTATCATCAACACCTGACCCGAACCACACTGCAGAGTGGTGTTATGACCCTCACACACAATGGTTCTCCCAGACTCTGAAAAGATTACAAGGCAGTGTAAAAGTAATTCTTCGTATGGAGTGATTCAGTGTGCAACACAGTCTTTGACAGAATACTTACCAAACTGGCAAATAAAACTCTGGTTTTTGCTGCAGTTGTTTCTGGCCTCCCAGTGAAAGCCTGAGTTTCTCAGGACGAAGCCACAAGCTGCTCCAGGCTCTGGACTGCTCACCCACTTTGAATATGTGACAGGTGAACCATCGAGCCAAGAGAGATGACCTGATGATGCAAAAAAGCCAAAAAGCCCACTGATGAACATACACGCATCAATAATGCATCTAGAGCAGAGCTCATTCAGTTTCTGTTACCATTTGGGGCTTACAAAAAGTTTATTATTATAAACTGCGGTCCAAGTTGACTCCAACTACTAACCTGGTGGGTGTAAATTGTTTTTTTTTAAGTGTACTTTATATTTTTACTTTGTGCAGAATTCTCAATCAGTGTGTTATATGAAGCCATTTCTCTCTATGCTGTGAAAATCTCAGTGGGAACAAATTTACCATAATTTGTCAGACTGCTGATTTCCTAGCCCTTTGTATTGTGCCTTGTTTAATCTGAGCATTCTCCACCATCCGAGATACAGAATTGATTTTCTGATTGATTTTCTAACCACAGGAGAAGAGAGCATTATCAGTGCAGTAAGAAAAAGGCGTCTTTGGTCGTTTAGTTTTGGAACTGATGCACAGTTCGTCCATGCAAACGTTTTGTTGTTAATGTTTGATTTAAAGTCATCAGTTAGAGGTCTGCTGGGAAATATTCACTAACAATAAAAACAAGTGTGACTTCTTACCTTCAGCAGATGGTGCCACACCAAACCAAAAGTCTTCCTTAGTGTCCATGTGTCTCTCAAGGAAGTACTGGGTGTCCTCGTCAGGGATAAAAGCAAGGTGTCCTCCATTCCCCTCACACCAAGCTTGAGCGCTGAAGAAAGAGCGCCGGATACCCACAAATTCGAAGCAAGAGCCCCCAAAAGCCCTTTGGTGTTCTGGACAGGTGACATTTGTCTCATTTTCAGCCAAAGAGTGACAGCTGAGTGTCATCAAGATCAGCAGGTGCAAAATTGCCTGGCACATCCGTTCTGCTCTCACCTCCGAAATCAAAAGTTAGTCTCACTAGTTCTCTTTTATCTTTTCTTGGAGGTTTCAGGTCTGAACTGATGTTTTTATACACAACCGAGTGACATCCTACAGCTGAGCGTGTCTGACAGAAGCACCGCTCACACACCCTTTTGTAGTTCCTGTAGAACACTGTTGACGCACTATCCTAGCTTCAGAACCAACGAATGCATTTGTGTTTGTTACATAAACAGGAACAAAAGGGAATATGAAACTGATTACACAGTACTTACAAAAAAAATGCAAGCCTAGTAAGTCTGAAGGTTTACACAACGAGTCATCGCTATGTTAAAGAAAAACGAACAACAATTAAATTATGTTTTACTTTATTTTTTTAGTTAAATAGTTTCTTTTCACCCACTGATGAAACTTTTTGTAAAGTACACACGTGTGTGTGTGTGTGTGTGTGTGTGTGTGTGTGTGTGTGTGTGTGTGTGTGTGTGTGT
>NW_005187777.1:255927-275341 GCF_000239375.1 Pundamilia nyererei | reverse complement strand
CTGCTGCACATTTCATCCCAAATCTGCAAAGAGTCCTAAAACCATTCAGCTCATAGTTCTTCGTCCACTTTCTAGTCTTTATCCACTCTGTTGTCACACTTTTTCAGCAAATGGCTCTAAAACCATGTTACAGTATGTTCTGTAGTTGCATGTTCTGAAGCATTTAGCAGCTACAAACTTAACTATGTTACATTTTAACCTCCTAAGACCCAAACTCTTCCACGGCATGTATTTTTAATTTCTCTTTGATATTTGAGCATATTGGGACCTGATGAATGTAAAAACAAAGAATTACCAGATTATTTTCTTTGCTTGATTTATGTTTCTAAGAAAAATGCGAGCCACATATGAGGATATTCATTTAAAATTTAGATAGAACAGAATGACCTTGTAAGTGGATATCAGGTCCTTGTAGAGCAAAATTGAGTATTTTGGTCTAAATAACCCAAAATATGATGTCCACATATGTGGACACCAGGTGCTAGGAGGTTAATAGCTTTTTTTTTTACAAACCTGAGTATGTCTTTGACACAAGAAAACCACAGGATATTTTTCCCAGTAGCTTGGATCAATTGGGTGGACTAAGAGCAGCGCCGCACTTTGATTGTGTCATTGATTTCACAGCAGGTGTGAATTCAACCAAATGACCAAGAATAATGGACATAATGCCTATAGTCTCCAGCTATCCACAGCGCTGTTGTGGCTTGTAATTACAGTAATTTCAAGAACTGCAATGACAGGACACTCGGATCCTTCAGGATGTAAAATGAAATGCTGTCTGTCTCTGTGCCTTGGTATATCCCTGAATCCTGGGATGGGTATCAATGCCCTTTACTAAAACTGTTTCTGGGCAGGTTTTTCTGTGTGATGGTGCACATCATCTTTCTAACTATCACTGGGGAGTGCTGTTATTGTGGCTGGTGACACATGAACACCAAGACCCAAGGTTTTCCTTAAATCAGTTTTATGTGGTTTACTTTCCACTGGTTTGAATATTGTGGCTGATCAATGTTACCTTTTAAAGAGCAATAAAGACCTTCAGCTGTAATAAAGCGAGAACTGTTTCTGAAAAGATGCACCAATATTTTATATTAAACTGAGGCTTACTTTAGAGTAACTCCCAAGGATGTTACTGATTCCCGTAAGGAGGCACATTTTACATTGGAATTTTTTTTATTCAGGAAGATAGTCTTGAAAATAAAACTGCAATTTATAAAGAAGGTCAGGTACAATAAATATCACCTTTCTATTTAAGATGCTGCCTTTTTTAAACGATCTTACGAGTCACTTTTATATATTACTTGGGATGCTGCACAAACATCTTTCCTCACAATTAGTTTTCTCTCCACAGTTGCACCTATGGCGAGTCTTCCTCACCCCCTTTCTTTCCCCTCATTTCTGTTCATCTTTCATTGTGAATCTGTGTTACTGCCCTAGCATGTGTCCTTCTAATATGCTTCATTCAATCCTTGATGGCTTTTCATTACAAATGCATGACTGAACCATTACAAAAGGCTTGTTTGTAGTGATTCACTGCTGCAAGCTAAAATTCCGTGTTTACATCCTGGTCATGTGTGAGCAGTAGTCATGGGCACCTGCAGCCACTGTGCTTTGTAAAAGGCTTTTAGCCACTTAGAACAACAAAAGAGGGTGGCTTTGTTTTCAGAATGAATGAGATCCTGCAACTCTGCTGCAGTGATTCGATCTCTAGAGCTTGGTTCTGCCACGAGTCAGAGATACCTGAACGTCTTCTGTGTAGGTTGTTTTATTGTTTTATCATTCACCCAATTATTGCAATCATCTTCTAAGAACACAAACAGAAAACATGGAAACACAATGAGTCACGAGCAAGTTTTCCTACCAAATTATGGCAGGTAAATTCAACCTGGTAAACCTGGAAGTTTATTTTGAACTTTTGAGCACGCTAAGCTGCAACACACCAAAGCAAGCTAATGCAACCAGCTGACCGGGTCTAAAGTTGAAATTCAAATATTGAGACAAACCAGCAGTTTCTTGTATACAACATGGGAAGTAGCAGCTGGAGTTTTTTACCTTTCATGACCTTTCATACTTTTAAACAGTCAGTTTTATGGTTTACTTAAATATAGAGACCTCCTGTCTCCATATAAAAAGAAAATAAATAAATAACAACAATAATAGAATAGTAGAACAATAATAGAACTAATCAGGCCAAGTTTTTCTCAAATAACTAGGAGAAATTAAATGTAAAATGTATTCCAAACAAAAGACTTGGCTGTCAGGAGGTTAAAAAATTAGCTTTTCAAATGTCAAAACTTCTGTCTTCCCCTGTGTTGCTGTTCCTTTTGTAGCTCAACGCCTAATGCTCAATACTGCCTGGCCATTAAGAATGCAGGCTGTGTTCAATAACATGGATGGATGTGGATGTTCTTGAACCTGTAGACTAAGAAATGGAAATGAAACACTTTAGTAAAAAATGGGCACAAGAGCCAATAATAAAGATTTTTCCAATTGTGCCTGGAACAAAGCCATTTCACCCGACAGCTGATGACATAAATCCGTGTGTGGAGGTAAGCAGGTTTATTCCATGAGCTGAAATGTCGTGTCCTGCTTCACATTTCATGTCTTCAGTTCAGCCTTTTAAAAAAAAAACTGCAAAAGGACAACTGGGTGTTAAAAACACTAGAAGTTTTAGAGGAAGCCTACATCACAAAAATGATAGATTTGATGTTATTATTTTTTAAATAGAGAAATAAATTTTTTTGGGAATTGTTTTCGTTTTTATTTTTTTTTTTTTTTTTTTTTTTGTGTCCAGTTTGGATCTTTAGCCATCAGAATTGTTGTCTTAAGGCCAAGAAAGATGCCAAGCGGATTTATTTTACCAAGTGGATCATCATGGCCTTGCCATATTGGTCCATTTGATTGACCTTTATTATAATTATGAATTTATTTTATTTTCAGTTGCTACAAACGGGAAAGACATGACTGGGGGATAGGACAGGGAGAAAGAATGAAAGAAAGAGAGGGAGAGAGAAAAAACCAAAGGGGAGAAGAGACGATGAGAAGGGGGGAAGAAAGAGAAAAACAAACAAACAAACAAAAACAAAACACATGGGTCACCTGTATGGAGAAAAAAAGCAGAAGAGAAAGCAAACAACAAAGAGCAACATAATAAAAAAAACAGCACCATCACAAACTAGCTAGCATAGATAACAGTAGATATTAAATAATAAACGATATTGTGCAGCACACAAGATAGACAGCGCACAATGTGCTTTGAGGCAGCAGCCAAGAAAGGTGTAGCCCGCGTTTTAACCTTCCTCCTTTGTTTCTTTTCCCAGCCTTGCTTTTATCTTAATTGACCTGTTTCCTATTATCTTTATTAGTGCTTATGTATCTGTCTGCCACCTGCACCCAGATACTTCCTCTTATTATCTTCTGGCTTCTGGTTTATTTTTTCCCCTTGTTTGTCTGATTGGACTTTTGTATTGCACATTTTGTTAAAATGAATTGTTTTGGAATTGAATGTTTTGCCTTTTTAAGTTATGAATTTATGTTAACTAAGTACATTATTTTTCAGTGATTCCAAACACACTGCCAGTGCAACAAAACCAAAAGCCTACCAGGATGGAAAAGCATGCAGTGGAGCAGTGACAGTCATGGATTGGAGTCCCCAGATCCTGGACATCAACATTACTGAAGCAGTGTGGAATCATCTTGACAGAGATAAGATAAAAAGGAAACCAACATTCAAATAAGAGCCACCAATGTCTTCAAGGAACTTTTCAAGAAACTATTCTTGAAGATTACTTAAAAAATGACAAAAATCTTTGTCTGAGACACTTCTTACTTTATTGAGGACTAAAGATAGGCTGCTGACCTTTATCCACATTAGAATTATACAAACGGTGTTTATGCCTAATGTCGTCTACTGTCATGCATGTTTTCACATATTAAAAAAAAAATTCAGTGCAACTTTTTCCTATTTTCTGTCACGAAATTTGAGAAAATTTCTATTCTAGGTATTAGTTATTGTTTCTGTCATATCTGCTCCCTCTTCAGCACGTTTTGAGCACCTTTAAGGAAAACTGCTATCACTGCCATTCAGTTGATATTCGGTATATCTCTTTTAAACCCACCGATGTTTCTAAGCTGCAGTCCTGAACAGGATTTAAACACTGCTAAAAGTTGGATAGTTCACAACTTTCCCCAACTTAATGAAGAAATGTTATAAAAAGGAAGTCCTTGTTTGAGCCCCTGACAGAGTTATGGTCCCCCTGCAACAACTGCTAAATTGTCTCTCAGGCACCTTGGGGTCATTTTAAATCTGCTTTCACTCTCGATGTTCCCGTCAAATCTCAGGTTCACTCTTGTTCACTTAAAACATTTTTCCAAACGAAGTACCATAGTGTCACGCTCTGAACTGGAGATTATTATTCATGTATTTATTTAATCATGTTGCATTACTGTAACTCACTGTTCACTTGTCTAAGAAAAAACTGCCTAGAACATCTGCAGAGCTCTTCATGGACAAGCACCAGCTTACATCAGTGGACTGCCATACGTCCCGAGCAGGTCTGCGAGGCCATGTGATCAGGGCCGACTTGTTGTACATCATACAAGGCTGAAAACTAAATGTGACAGAGCTTTTGTCACAGTGGCCTCCAAACTCTGGAACTCTCTCCCTCTGAGCTTGAGATCTGTGCACTCAGTAGTTTCTTTCAAGAAACTTCTAAAAACTCAACTTTGTAGACTTGCATTCAGTCGGCTCTTTTTTTCAGTTTTTATGTTCTGGTAGTTTGTTGTGAAGCACTTTGGGATCTTTGTCTTGAAAGGAGCTATAAATAAGACTTTACTTTACTTTACTTTACTCGCTTATAGGTCTGATTGTTGTAGTTTTCTCTGCATTGTTGTCAGCTCCTTTCCTTGCAATATAAAGTGCTTCTAAGTGACCGTTGCAATTTTGTGCTACACAAATAGAATAGAAAGCAGATGTTTTTGCACCTCTGGAGCAGTCGGGTGTGCGTGAACTCAATGCCAAGGAGGAAAACCATCAGCAGTGATCTTAGAGAAGTCATTGTTGTTGCCCATCAATCAGGAATGGGCTAATCAGACCATTTTCAAACTATTTAAAGTTTATCACTCTGCAGTGAGACAGTATTCACAACTAGAAAACATTCAAGACACCTGCCAACCTTCCCAGGAGTGGACATCACAGCAAGTACACCTCAAGGTCAGACTGTGCAATGCTCAGTAAGACTAATTAGCATGGTAGATAAAATGATAGATACAATTCATAACAGTACAAAAGGAAAACACCATAGGAGCTAGGCATGTAGTAGTCATTGAATCGACTATGAAGTCCTCCGTATACCAAAATATTCTCACGCTTATGTGAGGCCATCTGTCTGACAGCTGAAGCTCAGACAAAACTACATCTGCAGTTCAACGATTCCCAGCACAGCAACAAATCTACAGAAGAATGAGTGAAAAAGAAAACAGTCCAGGTGCTGCAATGGCCCAATAAACTGAAGCATTGTTGTGAGGAATCGTGTGCCTCTCGATATCGCAAAATGAAAGGGATTAATATGACAAATTAACACACTAAACGTTCAGTCTCAGCCTCTCACCCTCCCCACTTGAAAGAGTACGACGTAGAATTACAGGCACTCTGGATAAAAATGGAGTCAGAGAATGAAAAAGGTCAGCTGAGAGTTGAGATGATTAAGGAGCTGCTTTCTCCATCTGCAGGAACAAGTGGCTCACTTAGAGGAACTCCTGGAGCTGAAGTTTGAGAACAAAATCCAACAAACTCCAGATATATAACAAGACATGTTTTAATATGGAAACTTTAAACCAGATATCTAAAGTAAATGTATTTCTTATTGTTTCAGACCTAAACTTGTTTGCCATGTTTCCAACCATTTATTTGACCAAATCTTGGTGCTACTGGGAGCTCAGGTCTGTGCAGGCAAAGGATTATTAGCTGTGGTCCATCATCAGTTTATGTGTGTGTGTGTTTAAAGCATCGCCTTATTGACAGTAATTAAAATACTAAGTAATAAAAGTACACTCATTAGTAAATTAATCAAATAATGTAAAATATAACAAATCTTATCTTTCTTTTGTCTGCTCCCACCTGGATGCCCAGTGTGTGGAGAAACTGAAGGTAACAAATGCCATCTGTAGCTCAGATGGTGGAGCAGGAAACCGAGTAATCGGAAAGTTGGTAGTTTGATCCTTGTCTGCTCCAGTCTGGATCCCAAATATCCTTTGGCAACATACTAACCTGAAGGTACTCTTCGATGCATCCACTGGAGTATGAATGTGTGTAAATGTATAGCTTGTGTAAATGGGCAAATGAGGCAAGTTGTTCAAAGTGCTTTGAGTGCTCAGTTAGAGCAGGAAAGTGCAGATATATAAGAACCAGTACATATCTGGGACTCTCCACCATTTGACCTTAGAACTGAAGAAGCTTCTCGGATGAGAGGTGAAACGCCTTCAAGCAACTTAAAGAAGTCCAGACGCTTTTCTTTGCAGCTCCTTTGACTACGATGACCTGGATGACTGAGAACCTTCACAGACATAAGAACCAGTCCATTTATTATCTTTTAATGGTAAACTATCAGTTAGTAGAATAATAATCATCATATGGTGACTGTCTGGTCAATCGTGTTGTCGGTACTGCGAAACAAATCAGTTGTTTAAATTTTCTTGTATGGGGTGAAAAAATGAGCAGTAATCTCGCTGGAGTTTCAGTTCTTTTTAATTGGACTCTTGTTGTGTTGATCTTGATTGTGCACTTTAACTATATTAGGCTAACATAGATGAAAAACTAAAAATAAATGTGATTAAAAAGTTGTAGTTAACTGAAAAAAAGTGCAAAACTTTAATAATGTGCTTCACTCTGTTCCCAGTAATGAAACATATCTGGAGGACTAACCCTTGCTGGGTCTTTGTGCTCCATCTTTATCTGCTTCAGAGACCCAAGTGGTTTTAAACTCACATGTTTTCTCAGTTCATCTCATTCAGGTCTGAAAACAAATATGTTGTGTTTCATGGTGTTTGAGCTGGTGTAGCTACTCGTATTCCTTTCTCTTAGATAGCACCGGTGTCCTGTGCTTTCAGGATGTGATTAAATGGTTCCTTACATTAAAATAATGCTCAACAGTAACAGACGCTAAACAGTTTCTGTATCAGATAAATTGCTGTAGGGACTTTCACTGCATTCTGGAGACAGCCAGAAAGAAAGTCGCGGTCTAGCAGAATAACAAAAACTAGGTCCGCAGTGACTCTGGTGCATGAACAAATCTGGTGACCCCAGAGCAGTTATTTGGCACAAAACTCTTTGACACTCTTGGAAAACAGTTTTAAAGAGTTTACAGGGAACCATATTGGTCGACACCCACACTGCCCTCCTGTTTTGCCATGCAGGGCCTGGTTACAGTGTAACACTGTTACCAGTTTGGTTTAAGTGTTACTCTGGGGTTTATCTACAGTGTGCATTTTTTTATGTGCTATATGCAAGATTAAGAAAGAATTGTATTTTTTTGAATCACTACTGCACAGCATTCATATCATATGTGTCAACATCTGCAATTTAATGCTGAGACATGTTGAGTGATTACATTTGGATCTTTTGTTGGGAGATGCTTTCAGAGATGACTGCCCCACTTTCCTTTTTTAAAAGCTTTCAAGTAATTCAGAAACCAGGAAATGACAATTATAGATATATCAAATTATTATCATTATCTTTTTTTTTTAAACCAGATTGCACAAACATTACAATCAGTGCACTTATAATTGTCTGTGAAAAAATGAGTCATCAAATGCAATCACTGCAGGCTGCTGAATGCTTGCAGAAAAACAAAAGCAACAGAGAAAAAGTGATATTCAGAGTTTCCTTTTCAGGAACAAACAGTTCCCCTGATCCTGGCCCATTCTGCGTGCTTTCCTGGGTCACTGCTCGTCACTTCCACTGACAATACTGACATCATTATTCTGGTCCATTCATTTTCTTGCCTGCCTTCTGCGAGCCAAACAGAATCGATTCTTTGTGCTGTAAATCTCAGCGCTCTTCTGTCATTCTTTGCAACAAACCTCCTCCACATCTCTGCCTCACCACTCGGAGGCCAACCCAAGTCTTCATCTTCTTCTTCATCAGTATTTAGCCTCTGAGGAGTCTTCTCCCACCTCCTCTCACTGCTGGGATTCTGACGATTCATCTGAGTCTAATACTTTAAGATACTTTAATTGAATTCTGAATCTCAGCAAATCACATTTAATATTTCCAAAAAACCTCTCTTTATTGAAATGTGATGATAGCATCATATAAACTGCAAATCATGGCCTTTTCATATTATATTAGTACTGTGCACTTGGAAAATGTTTGTTCCATAATATTTTTCTAGTTTGACATTTTTAGTGCATTCGTTCTTTTGTGTCTTTGCCTCTGACATTCATTTCCAGGATAGCTAGCTTCCTGGCTCATCATTCAAAAGTGGAAGTGAGTCTGATCTGGCCTTAAACAAACTTATTTAGTACTTTAGAAAACCTGGTTCAAATACGAGTGAATATCAAGATCTGATCATGACAGTTATGCAAAATAATTTTGATTTATATGGAAAAGTCTGCATATAAGTGCTCATTCAAGGGGTTATTTAAACATTTACATCCAACATTTATGATAACTCCTAAAAAAAACCCCTACTGACTGGCAAAGCACAGAATGGATTAGTGATTTGCATACTCTGGGTCCATTTATCTTACCATTAATCATCAGTCTGAAAGTATCAAGAAGATGCTAAGATATGCTGTTTCCCAAATTCTGATTAAATTCATTACTGGTGTATTTGATTGAACAGAGCTGGATGTTTGGCCAAAAAAAGGAAGCAACAGACAAACAATGTTGCCCAGTTTTGGCCCCTTTTTTACCTTTGAAAAATATTTGATTTCTCACAGTTGCACTGCCAGCAGCGTACGAGGTCAGGGGACAGATCTGAAGTTGAAAAGATTCATTGGAGAGAAAACTCAAGAGACGAGGCCAGCGGAAAAGTCGGGTCTACAGAGAGAGCAGCAATTAGAGAGAGATTTTCTTGTAAAATGATGACTTGATTGATCTGAGGTCAAAGCTGAAGGGTAAAGAAAGTTTTTGAAAAAGTGCCTGCAGTTAGATGACCACGTGTAATGTCATCTCGGAGAGGGGAAAAACAATAAGCCAGCGTCTGAGACCATGAAAGTCTGAGTCGCCTGAAGATCGTTTCAGAGATAAAAGCTGGTGTCAGTTAAGAAGAGACTGAAAGCAGAAATGCGACATTAAAAAGGATCGTGTCGTGTTTTAAGAAACATGAAACCAGGTTCAGAGGATATGAGAAAGAATAGGTAGACAGTAGAAGATGATAGTATAAAAATAAAAAACCAAAAGTGCTGAACGCTCCAACATTTTAATTATGACAAACAGAAAATTAAAGATGCCAGGTTAAATAAAGTTGCACTTGTCCTGGTCCTCAGCTTTCTGCAAACGAGCCATGTGTAGGTGAGGAACAACGAGCTGCTGGACCAGCATACACCAGACTTAAGTCAAACTTGTCCTTCATGGCTGAATGCCTGCATATAAATTCAAACATTCATTTCTGTATTTTGCTGTATTTTGAGTGCATTTCAACATCCTGATCCTCATATAGACTTGGACTTACTAACTCGCTCTTATGGAAATTCGAATGCACTTTTTATTATTAAGGCAGATAGATGGCATACACCGAGCCATCGAGTCAAATAAAGCTAAAGACATGTGCCCACACTGATAGAGGAAAGTAACACTGCAGCAGTTTTGTGGACTGTAAGGTGAAAAGTATAAAGTTTTGCTTTTGTGTTTCTACTGTGTGTGCTGTGTGTACTTTGTTGCTCTTTCCTTTGGATGAACTTGACAGGTCTGATCTTAACCGCGTCCAATCTCCTTGGGCTGAACTGAGACTGATGGCTTAATGTTCAACACAAGCCCCCAACCTCACTGATGCTCTGGTTGAATGGAAGGAAATCCCAGTCTGTACTATCTGGCTGTTAGTAATCCTTCACAGGAGAGCGGAGACTGTTATAGCAGTAAATGTGTGCAAATCCACCTGGAACATGCAGTGAAGGTTTACAATGCTCAGACGTCCACATAACTCTTCTGTTTCAGTTTAGTTAGTTTATTGCATCACTGTGTAATTGTTTGACAGCTGAGTAGATCAGTATGAAGGCAGTCTGATTTTGCTTAGGTTTATAATTGTTGTGCACAGGTGCGCTGGTGTCTGTCAATCAGGTGCATGATTCATGTGTTGGACTTGTGGAAATGAGCCAGACTTCAGTCACGCAGCCTCAGCCTGAAACCAAATCTAACGTGACCATTTGGTGGCCTTGATCTGATCCCAGCGCTGTTCTACACCATGTCCCAGACGGCTCTGATTTTCTAGCTATAAGAAAGACAAAAAAAATAATATTAATATTATGTTTGTGTCACCTAATATCTTTACTCGTTAATGTCACATGTCAGTCCTGCAATAGACTGACAGCCATCTTTCACCTTAAGACAGCTGGGATAGGCTTTTAGTTAAAGCTAAAGTTTGTGACTTGTTTTGAGGAGCCTACACCACCAACACAGACATTTCTGACTTTCATCATCAGCTGAGAAACTTCCTTCTTTCAACTGCTCACTTTAGGTGTTGCAAGCCTAAAGCATTGGAAATATTTTGTCTCTTCATGTTTTCTTTATATTTTTATTTTTTTTATCTTCGTTGATGGGGCTGCAGGTATGGAGTAGTCTGCAAATTCAGAGGTGTAATCCAGATTATTTGCATTGAAGTTCTTTTCAGCAAAGTTCCACTGGCTTTCTTTGCCATTGCATGGAAGACTACAGAGGATTATCTGGATGTTCATGCCATGGATGATGACAGTACTTTGATTCCTATGTGGAAAACCACGACATTGTCTCTGCGACTGATGTAAGGATCTGAGGCGAGCAAATTAAGTATGAGTTTCAAAAGTTATCAGTTCATAACTGCTTCACTGAAGCATGTGAAATGTTCAGATTTGCTCGTTGTCGTTGAAAAACTCTGTACATGTATATAAATAATTTTTCTTTCTTCTGACCTTTTTAAAAATATTATGAAGTCCTGAAGCTGTAACATTTATCAGATTGAGCTTAAATATTTAATGAGGGAGACTTATTAAAGAGGACCAAATCAGAAGCTAAATGTCTAAAAAGAAAACACAAAATCACGGAGATAAAATTTACCCAAAGTACTCACGATTGGACTGCGCTGCTCATTTCAGTCTTCAAGTTCATTAATGCAGGTTTTGAGATGTTTGACTTTCACATCTTTGACTTGAAATGAAAAACAGCACAAACCTCGACTACAGAGAAAGTACATCCTGTTTCAGTTCTAAAGTTTTACACACAATCAATACGTTCTCTCTGTCACTGTGCAGACGAGTGATTTACATCAGTCAGTGAGAAAAAAAAATGGTGTTTCATATTAGAAAAATCCTTGAATAATAAAATACTGTAGAGGTTTAGCTTTAAGGTTTTTATGACAGGATAGATTTATTTATTCTAAGGATAGAATGAAAAACAACATAATTGATGTTATGTTGTTTTTCATTGTGCTTTTGACTGTAGTGAGTATGTTGCGATAGTACTGATTACAAACCAGCACTGCATCTTTATAATTCGATGTAATTATCTGCTTCACTTGTATATTTTTCTGTGTAATTAGGGGCATATATACAGGACATACAGCTGACATAATAACATGAAATTGCTGTCCTGTGGACCCTGAAAGAGCGGTGTTACACAATTACTGTCAGTTTGAAAACAGAAAAAATACATAACCAAAGAAATCTGAATTTCTGTGAGATAGTGGCAGCAATAAAGTACTGTCAAGATAATACAGATCACATAATCATATTTTTAGCCGGGTTCAAGGGTACCTCTTCATTCGACATGCATTCATTTAAGGATACAAAAAGTCAAGAAGAAAAAAGGTTTCAAACAAATTATGAAATTTGATCACCTGTATAACTGAGCTGCAAAGACAACAGTGAACTGCATCATCTAAAAGTCTGCAGGAGGAGAGCTGCTGCTCGATTTGTTTGTCATTTATTATCCTGATGTTGGGGGCCACCATGTGGTGATAGTAAAGAACTGCATCACAGTACCTTTCAAACATATGAATAGGTTAATGATGCATCAGTTCATAATGTATGTATCACACATTAATGCATACATACATACATCCGGGAACTTAAAGTGTTTTTGAGGTGTCATTGGCACAGGAAGGGCCCGGACTGTTTCCTGACCCTTAAGTTGCAACCTTCACATTTTTCAAAGTAAAGTCCGACATCAGAGAGGTCAGTGGTTATTTTTAGTATTGAGGCATTTGTTATGATAGATTATCTACAGAAAATAGAGTTTCAGTAGCCAGCCTCAGCAGAGCCTCTGCCCTTGACTGCTGCCCGACATGCACCCATCACCTACTGGGGCCTCCTGCGTGTGGTGAGCCCACTGGTGGGTGGGCACATGTCACCTCTTCAGGCAGAGTGTAGAATAGAGCTTCTCCTCAAAAGGACCCAGATGAGGTGGCTCGGGCATCTGACTAGGATGCCTCCTGTGCAAGGTTTTAGGGTAGGCCCAGGATATACTGGAGGGATCATGTCTGACTTGGGAATGTCATGGTTTTTCCCAGATGAGCTCGAGGAGGTGGCGGATTGCACAAGGTTCGTTCCAGCTACTGATGCAATTCCCCTTTGGTGTTGCATGTGGTGCAAGACTCAAAAGCAGCTTTTGTCTATTTATCCATTTATTCCTACAGCCACTTCTAAGCAGAGTACACTCAATGTTCTGGCCTCATGCGTAGATGCAAACAGCTATTCATGCTCACATTAACGCCATTTACCTTATACCTCGAAGTGCATGGAGTACATGGAAGAGAACAGCAACATGCTCCAGCTAGGATATGAATAACAGAGCTTATTAAACCTGTGTGTCAGCACTGCTTTGCGTCCTTAGTTCTCTGTGTGTGAAACCTTACCATTTCAGTATTAGGACCTCATGACTGGATGCACAGATGTTGTTGGGGCTTCCAGCAGTCGGCTCTCCAGTTTTTCAGCAGTGTGAGATCCTAGCACGCTCTGATTCGCAGCTGTGCCTTTAGAGACTTCATTAAAAACCAAATAGTCTTACGGAAAGTATGAATCTACCTGTTACAGGGATGTTAAAAAAAATCAAACAGTGTAATGCACATCTCTTTACAGACTACATAAAGATCTGCTCTAGGATCAAAGTACAACAGCTTCTCACATATGCAGTTCCAGCTGGTTGAGCAGGTGTCTTCAGGTTTTATTCCCTTTTCCAGGGGATGGATGTATGAAGCTATGCTTATGCGTTTTTCTACCCATTAACTGGTTTGTGCAGATTTCATGCATGCAAAAGGGCAGGTCGAGGTCAATAACATGAAGTGAAGATCAAAAAAAGAAATAGGTGGAGACGGATTCTTCCATTTTCCTTCACTTCGCGTCTTTGGGTCCTTTGCAGTGAACTTCACAGTCGATCGTGAATCACTTTTCCTTCAGAGCCTATTTTTATGTTTGTGTTTCCAAAACTGAGACAAACAGAACCCACGTTCCTTCCTCCAGTGAAGCACTTCTTCTTTGATGTTGTCTTAATTGCCATGTCTGACAACTTGAGATGCAAGCGATGATTTTATATGCAAAAGGTGAAATAAGTAACTGCCTACTTACATTTCTTGACTAAAGATTGGAGCAGAAATGAGACTCGTGCATGTGCACCAGATTTCATGATAAGTTCTGTAAAAGTGATCTGTGTGTAGACGTGACTGGAAAAATCTGAAAAAAGAGTGCCTTTGCACTTTGCTGCCTTTTGTGCATACACACAATTTTAGATGTTAATCAGTACAGAATCGTTTGCATTTGGAAGAGTTGGGTTTGGAGGTAGATTTTAAATGAAAGTCTAGATTCATAGCTCAGAGACTGACTCCTAGTTTCTGTAAAGTCAGCTTTCCAGCCCAGCAGGAAAGCTGTCAAAGCTCTAGACTGGAGTGGTTACATGAACAGCTTCGGTGCCATGATTTATTCCTCCTAGAGGCCTATCTGCCAACTAAAAGGCATTAAACATTAGTCTGTGAAGTTCTACTCCTGATAGAAGAATTCATTCACACTTACTTGGTGATGTAAAAGTGTTTTACAACTGCTATAAACTCCGAAGCAGATATAGAGATAAATTCCCATTTTTCTGTCGTCACTTTGTGGTGTTCTTAATGCACAGGAGCCTTTGCAGAACAGTGTGCGTGCAGGTCAGAGATGATGATGATGCAAAAGTGTGAAATGTAATCATAGGAGGTGAGAAAATACACTGAGGTACAGAAATGACTTCTATTAGTCTTTAACCCTCTCTTTGCTGTTTCTGTGCTTCAACACACAGAATCCAGCTTCAGGGAAACACAAGTTAGTGTACTCCTGTTGGCTTTCTCAAGCCTCGATGAATGAGAGGCTTGTGTCAGGGAAGGGCGCGTGGTGTAAAATCTGTGCCAAATCAAATACGTGGATCCAACTGCTGTGGCATCACCCTGGGAAATAAGAGAGGAGCTGCAAATACTGCAAAAAATAAAAAGATGAAAAATTAAGAATATGATTGTTGCAACACCACCCACACACTGGTCAGCATCCACAGAGCAGCTCAGAATGACAGCATGAATACAGGATACAAACACACAAGTAACCTGTAAAACCATCAGTGTAGACACACGTTATTTTACATTTATACTTTAAATGTAAAGTGACATTACATCACAGTAAGACTGTGTCAAAATTATTCACAACAAAGCAAACATTGTACAGATGACCTTCAAAGCATCTTCTGTAATGAGTGTGATAGATTTAAGAACTCAAAGCCATACATGGCAACTTAATTTGCACCATAACAATTACGTTTTTTTTTTGTTTGTTTGTTTGTCAAAAGTGCCAAAAGTAAAGTAAAAGCTTCTTGTAGTAACGCTTGACAGGTCTGATATTTACAATTTTAAGTATATCAAGTAGCGAGTCAGCAGGATCACTGATTTGATTATTAAACTTAACACATTGTTGAGGTAAATAGTTTTACTTAAAAAAACAAAATTGTTATTATAATATCAAGTACTGCTTATTAAAAACAAACACTTAAAAAGAGACAATATAACATGAAGTATTACTTAATTTAAAAGGTTTTCCCTTATTTTAAGGTAAACAGCATAAATTAGGACATTTTACAATAAACCTAATCGATTTATCCTCACAGTTTCTATTTTATTTTATTTTTGTGTTTATTTAGTTTTCCAGTGTTTGAAAGAGACACGACTGTGCGTCTGTAACAGTGACAAACATCTCTGCCTCTGAACACAAACACACAAGAATCAAAGTCTAATCATCATACGACAGGAAACAATGACAATAATGATTTGGTGATTTTAACTTAAATACTTGTATTCAACGAGTCCGCGTGAGAAAACCACCACAAACCTGATCTTCTTCACTTTGTAATTTGTAAATGAAACAAGTACACACAAATATACTCCTCAGTATGCAGGAAAACTGTTAAAAAATTCCCATTAGCGACGTAGTTAAATTAAGTAAGAGTCATTTCTGTGCTGGAGTCATTATGATTTTCCATTTTCTAATTAGATTTTATTTTAATTTATTTTGACTTTTTTCAGTTTACTGTGGTTTCAGTGAGTTTTCACAGTGGGTTTGCTCATTTCAGTTTAGATTTTAATGGTCCCAGTGTTCATGTTGGTCGTTTTTAAAGAACAAAATTAATATTACATGGAGGAAAGATTTTAGGAAGTACAAGAAAACCTTTCTGAAAGCAGTTGATTCCCAAAGCTCCAAAGATCCTCCCCTGGCAGGTTGTGATTATAAATTTTAGCAGGCAAACAAGAATATTTCCTGCATATTTTTAGTTTATATTAGTTTGTTTTACAAGTTTCCCATTTTGTAAAATTATTTCAGTTTGTTTTCATCTTTTTTCTAAACGTCTAGTTTTTATTTTTGAATCACCCGTAATGTTTTTGGTTTAGATTTCATTAGTGATAAAGGTTTTTCATACAGTACTTACCATTATTGTCCATTTTTCATTTAAAATCCTAAGAAGCACTCGGCTGCTCAACAATGACGTCTCGCTTCTTGCTTTAAAACGAATGACTCAGGATTGTTGATGATTAGGCAGGATAAAACTTTATTGATCAATAAAACATTTCTCTTTGACAAAGAGATATTTCATTGTTTCGTTTACATAAATAAATAGTGATTACATCATCTGCAATACCACCAATGTCGATATTGTACAAACAATTATGTCACATCGTCTTGATTTATTGTAAATTTGGTTGTCTGTGTGTGTGTGTGTGTGTGTGTGTGTGTGTGTGTGTGTGTGTGTGTGTGTGTGTGTGTGTGTGTGTGTGTGTGTGTAATGCATTTGTAACCACTGAAAGTGTAAGGATTTTTTACAAGCCCATGCAAAGCCTATAGCAACAGAGGAGTGGTTAGTATTGCTATTATAATCTCATGAAACTCTGCAGAATTGATAGTTTGATGCCTTTTCTTGGGTCAATGGGAAGTTCATTCATCATTACAAGCACACCAAAGATACACACATTTCAACAGAGCTGACAAATGGTCTGAATGATTTGGCACAGTTCATTAAGCTACAGAAGTGGTCATATTTCTGACATGTTTCAATGAAATAATGAAATGGTTTTCGTGTATCATGCCATTCTTCAATTAATGAGAGGTTTGTGCAACATATCATGACAAGATATTCATGTTTCAGGGTTCCTGTTATTAAGAGAGATGGAGAAAAATGAAAACAAAACATTTCAGATGACTTAAACGCAACTGCAGTGATCATCAGTTATATTTGACATTTTTGGCATTCAGTTGTTGCACAATCCCCACGACTGGCAGCAGCGAGTGCAACACTTTCAGAGACTATCCGTTGCTAAGGAGGAATCGAGTAACCAGGGCCTCAGTCGCAGCACCCGGACTAAACATTAGGGGGCTTTGAATGCACACAACAGATGTGGCATGAAAATAAAAGAAAGTGCAAAGAAGAGAGGTAGAAAGGATTTTGCTGCCAACTTCAAAACAGTGTCCACTTTATCCAACATAGCAGTTTACTTTAAATGAGCAACAGAGCTACTGTAAAGCATGATGAGTTTGTTCTGTGCCTTACACTGTGGCTTTAGCATGTAAACACTGAGCTTTGCTAGTAAAAGCCATTGTAAAGATTGTCTTCTATGCATTAAAGAGGGAGAGGGGCATTACAAATCAGTGTGCTGTTGGTGAGTAGAAATGGTGCGAGCTGAATCACACCTTCACTTTATATCTTAATCATATTCTTCACACAATGAAACTAAAGATAATACCAATAATTCTGCACCACGTCCAGCCGACTCAGAGTTGATAATTACAGTGCAGAGTGGATGTAGGCCTCTCCACAGCCAGTGCCCAAGGCTTTCAGCTGGGGATAAATTTACACGACTGAATATTAATTAAGACTGCTGTTGTGACAGTTCCAGCCACAAGAGGGCGCACATACATCATGGCTCCACCAGCTGAATACTGAATATGAGTCTATATGTTGCTTTTAAATGCCCAGTTTTTACATGCTTGGTTATCTAATATCTGAGCTTGTAATACCTACAGTATTATAGTAAAATATTAGCGATTTGTGCTAGCAGGTAATATGTGGACGTGATCACCTGTAACTTTTTCAGCATGTTAAAGAAATTGTTTTTATAAGTGAAGTTTGCCTTGGACAGCATTGCTGGAATCCACCTACATCCAGTCAGATATTTTCACCTACAGTGCAAAAAACTTACAGTAAGACTCATCATTTTATGTCAACGATAATCTACAGTAATATGTAAAACGACATTTACAGTATATGCACACTACGGAGTAAACATTTGTAAATATACGCAACATTGATCAGTCTGTACTTTAACTATATATTGTCTACTCTCACGTCAGCCGTACAGCACTGTGACGATGTGTGACCTTTTGATACTGATGCACCCAAACAATGCGGCGAACATATTTACAGACCGCGTGCTTTGTATTTACATTCCATTCATTGCACGGAGTAATGACTGATAACGGAATGGAAACATGCAGGACAAAGAGGAAGCACAGACGAACACTGTCTCTGCCAATGACATTTCTACAGGCTGTGTGATCTCTGACACTGTGCTTAGAGCCACCGCTGCTTTAATGGTTCAAACATCGTGCTTACAGACAAAATGAGGAGAATGAAGCGGCATTAATGAACCTAATAAATCCCAGACCAAATTAACAACATAAACAAATGGGTTTGGTGCCCATGTCGTCACTATTCATGAGTTTTAATTGTTAGTCTGAACACAAACATGTCTGCTTTTCCTAAAAATGACTTCACTATAAGCTTTAAGCAAAAGGTTAATTAAATAAAGCACAGCCTAAGGTTAGTCAGACCACAGCTGAGTGACAAATTCCACATCGAGCAGTCTGTGTAGCATTGTTTTAGGCTGCAAGCTGCTTTGGAACCCACCATCACTGCTCCTACTCTTTGCCATACTTTCTAAATTAATGCTATCTTTGTTGTTCTGCGGCTCTGGTACAAATTGCTGCACACAGAAATAAAAAAAATGTTCACTTCTAAAGTGATCCTTTCTGAAATATTGAGCAGAGTGTGCAGTGTAATATAAATGGGAGAAATGCATTGAGATTTGTGCTCTTATGTTTCATTTTATGACAAGTGCTTGTACTTGGTGTCTCCAGTCCTCTCTGTTTCTCGTTAGCTTTAGGTGTAGCGTTCGTAGGTGCTTTTGTGTTCAGAGGTAGCAGCATTTGCTGACTCAGCATGCTCTGCCTGAGTCTCTCTCCCTGCTTCCTGCTTCCTCTCTCGCTGTCTTCCCGATACAAACTAGGAGGTAGAAAGGCTGCACTGACATGAGGAGGGTGATGACAAGTTTTCATTTCATCTCTGTCCTATGTGCTTTACGATAACCAGAAAACTACAAAATAAATAACGAAATGAGTTAGCCGGCAGCCTCTGTTTATTACAGGGTCACAAATAAAACACGTTCCTGAAGCGAGTTTTGGGATAACATGCATTATTTTCACTTAAGCAAAACCTACAATCTTTCCTATTGGTTTGAAAAAAAATTCAGCTATGGCTTCAATGATGTCCTCTTAGCAGCAAGTGATGTATGTCCAACTTGAACAAATCCAAAGCAGTTCTTGAATATTTCTTCTGTTTTGTGTCATCGTTTCTTCTTTTTATTGGTGCTTTATTGTACAAAACGCAAAGACGAGGAGATAAAATAATCAGAAATACTTCCTTTATAGGAGGATACTCTTCCATCAC
>NW_005187777.1:245072-255907 GCF_000239375.1 Pundamilia nyererei | reverse complement strand
TGTGTGTGTGTGTGTGTGTGTGTGTGTGTGTGTGTGTGTGTGTGTGTGTGTGTGTCTGACACATGTATTAATCTTTAAATGTATGTACAGTATGTACAGATTGTGTGTGTGTATGTATACATGTCTATGGGAGTGTGTACGGTCCCTGTCAGTGTGTAATGAAATGTGGATGAACAGGTGTATGAAATACAGAGAGAGGCGGGGCAGGAGGCACCCAGGTGTGCAGGTGCGTGAGTATGTTAGAACCTGCTCGTCTGGTCGGCACACAGGTCTCTCATTCAAAGCGCTCGTAGTTCCTTGTCTGTCTCACACGGGGAACCATGTCCTTCAGGAGCCTGTGGGCAAAGAAACAAATTCTAATTGTAAGATACGTCAGCAAAAATGGCCGTTCATGCAGGTGCAGGTACAGAGCTGCTGAGCTGTATCGGTGCCATTAGCATCGTGTAAATAATGCCTTAATAACTATAAAAGATTAAAGATTTCAGATTAGACACTGCTGCTGCTTCATGTCTTACTTGACCCCATATGCCAAAATAATAAGTCCCATTAGAACTCCAATGGTGGCATCCAGAAACCAGACGTCAGTATGATGCTTGAAAACTTCGGCGCTGATTAGAATGGAAAATCCCATGATTGCTCCAACCAGAGAATTAAACCCTGAAAAACAAACAAATTTAGGTGAGGACAAATAAAAAACAACATTTCTGTTAACAATGACAGTCTTTTCCTGACCTTAATGTAGTTGTTTTAGTTGGACAGATACGGTGAAATGAAGGACCAACATGTTATGTGTGGTGGTGGTAGCTGGTGTCCTGCAGGTTTTAGATGTGTCCTTGATCCAATGCAGCTGATTTAAATGGCTAAATGGCCTCAACATGTCTTGGAGTTCTCCAGAAGCCTGGTAATGAACTAATCGTTTGATTCAGGTGTGCTGACCCAGGGTGAGATCTAAAACCTGCAGGACACCGGCCCTCGAAGCCTGGAGTTCCCCACCTCTAATTTAGAGGACCTGGTGAGATGCAGCATTCCCTCAGAGAAAGGATTAACAGGTGGGATAAAATATGAATATGTATCATCTCCATTTCACTTTGAAGCACAAACTAAATGTAAACTTGTATGTGTGATCTTTAAGTTGTATCGATATCCATTTTAAAGGATAAATCTGAAGCTACAGCTGAGCTTATGTATATTCTTCTGGTAGGTGTCGGATCAACATTTTGCAGCTGTTTTGAAGTCCTACATAAATGGCTCCACACTACATATACTGTGTTTGAATGACCCTTTATAGTGGCTGCTGTTGTTCTTTATAATTACATGTGTGAAAGCTAGCACGGTGGTTATTGTCTTGCCTGCAGTAAGTGTAGAGTCTTGTGGGAAATAAGAGGCTCAGAGAACAGCAACCTCAGGTTTATTGGATTGATGCCCTGTGTGTTTTGAGACCTGGGGATAGCAGTGTGCAGTGTGTGTTTGCCAGAGACGCTGTGTGTGTGTGTTTGTGTGTGTATGCTGTGCTTTTGTTCAGCTGAGCACGTGCCTACGAGCAGCGGGTCATCACAAACGACATTTTTTCAGTTCATTTGTGTTAGAAAGTCACACAATAAACACAAGCAGGCATGTTCTGGTTTGCAATGTTTGTTTCAGCTGCGTGTGTTTTATTTCCTTTGGTTTAATGTGTTGGCACAAATATTCTGCTTCCAAAGGCTTTGATGGTGCAGATGTTTTAAAATGCCACAGTCGTTTTGTGGGTTTGAATTATTATGAATTGATCTAAGAATAATAACTGTGTTCTGACTTTTCATTTTAGTGACGATTTTTAGTTTTTCCTCATTTTGAGTGAGTTCATAGTGAGTTCTCTGTTTTTGTTGTCTCCATCTCATTGATGTACCTGGTTATGTCCATGCTTAGGTTAATCTCCAGTGTCAGTTCTCTTTTTTGAGGGGTATAGAAAGAGAGATTAAGGGGTTAGCGAGCTTTGTCAGACTTTTCTGTGTCACAAAAGTGAGTAAATCACGTGGTAACTTCTGAACTCATAACCTGATTCAGGTCATGGGTTTTGGGTTAAAATCTGCAGGAAGTGCCAAGTTTTCACTAATTTTTTATTTACATGTTTCCAAGCTTTGGGTTTTGTTTCCTTCCTGTTTGAGTGCCCTTTCATGTGTGTGCACCTGTGTCTCATTCAGCCCTGTCCTCCTGTAATCTGTTATTATTCTGTGCAGCTTATCCTCAGACTGTCTGTGAATTGCTGTTTTTGATACACTTTGTTAGTTTTGGACTTTTTTGTTTCAGGTGTGTCTTTAAGTAATTAGATTCTGAATCCTGCGTCCTACATTTGGGTGCTGGTTCCTGCACTTCACCACCACAACATGACAGAAGCTCAAAGAGCAGATAAAATATGATGCATACACTTAATCCAAGAATATTAGCTTCCTCTGGCTCACCTAAAACCCTGGAAGCTTCTGACAAGTTAATGCATCAATGATACTAATCCACTCATAATTAATGTCATTCTGAAAGTGGCCACGATGCTTCATGAAAACTGTTGTGTATTTTGTAAAACTCTCGTATTTTTCATTCTTGTGTTATCTGTGATATCATTAGAACTTTGATACGTTTGCTGTTGTTAGAAGAATTTCACTTGGTAGGTAAAAATTTAATCATACCAGATGGAAAATGTTTGGTTTGAACAACTTAATTACGATTTTATTAATTCATATGAATATACCAAATAAATACACATGTTTTAACTCCACTCTAAGTCTCCCTCTTTAGGGACAGTGTCTTCCCTCTTGATAATTCAAACAACTGAAAGTTGCTTATGCAGCTGTTGTGGCTGAATCATGCCCATGAGGGCGGAGTTACAGGCCTATCGTTGTTAGGCAACACATAACCAGTAACACAGAAAAGAAAGTAATGATAACAATAATAATTAAGCAGCATGTACAAAAAAACTTTAAGTCACCTATCTAGTTATCTAGTCCCTCGTGCTCTTCTGTTGTGTTCTTCATTTATTTATAGTCATCGGTTTCTGTGCATGTGCGTGTGTGTGTGTGTGTGTGTGTCCTACCGTCAGTGATAAGTGCCCGACTAGTCAGCACTCTTCCCAGCATGAACTTGGCCACAGCCAGCACAGCACATGTGAGCCCACTCACTATGGACACACTAAAGAGGAAGTCGTCCTGGGGTGAGACACGGGAGACAAAATATAAGAGAATATGGCATTATTTGTAAAAGTATGCAGAGTGAAATTAAAGGTTTCATCCTAAAAAACAAACAAAAGTTCAGCAAAAACACAGAGGGAGCTACTGTACAGCTGCAGAGCAGGAACCAACAGATTGTGTGACCCATAAAGCTTCTGTCAGCTCAAGCATTATTAATATATACAGGCTCGCCTTGGTGCATCAGCCCAAGGTCATACAGATGAAGTGATGTGAGCTTTGGGTGTTTTCAGGTTGTATCTCAAACAGACTCAGCAAAAGAAAAAAAGGAAAACGCTTGACTCGAGAGCATCCACCTTTCAGATTTAATTGACCCGCAGCAGGGACTGAGAGCCGGAGATGAGAGGAAGAGAAGAGCCTAAAGGACACGTCTGAGGGGGAAACAGCCACATTGTTTTTGTTTTGACTTTGCTGTTCTCCACCAGATTTAAAGTCACAGCTATATCAAACATATCGGGATATTATAAAGCGGTATAAACTACCTGCTTATAAAACCCCAACTGTATTAGAAAAACATGCACACAAATCAGAGTAACTGCACTTCAACATTTAGGAAAACTAAAATTTTGGAAACGCCTGATTCCATCCTGCTATTTTCAGATGTTAATCTCACCTGCTGGAATCTTTTGAGTAGATTTACAAAGTTAAATTAAAGGCATTAGGCCTAAAATGCTGTTGTGGGCGAGTGAAAAACAGACGTGGATCTAACAAATGTTTTTTTATTGCAATTAATAATAAACTATAATTAACAATCAATAGTTGGCTCTATGTAATGTAAGGAAGCAGTGATCAATGTCTTTGCTAGTTAGGTCTCTAAAACGAATTTGTTTTTTGTGTTGTATATATTTAGCTGCATTTGCTGACTACTAAACAGATGCTAGTAGATGATCAGTTTGACCCCATGTAATCCCAGCAGACCCTCATCTAGTTTCAGAATTGTTGGGAAAAGCCACTCACTTGTTCCCTTAGAAGATGCTTATTAGTTAGTGTGCAGAGAATCATTTTTACAAGGGCAGCATCGTACAACAGCAACCTTTGCAAAGAACAAGAAGTATTGCATTGTAAGCAGATCTGTCCTCATTTTATCCACTGTACAGTTTTTGTAAAGTACACCCTCTTTATGTATTGCTTTATATATAATTTATGTATCAGGATATGATAAAAAAAAAATTAGCAGCTATTAAAATGAGGAAAATAAAAGCTCAGATGAACAGCAAAACAAGCAAAACACATTACACAGTGATTAAGCGAAATAGAGGAACAGTGTTTGAAAACTAAATACACTGTTTGCATAGAAACCAAGAGAAGTAGCAGAAGTTTGTATGAGTTTGTAGGTGTGGACCATTCAGCTGTGTGTTAACACAGTGCCAAGGAGGGGAGACATCAGTAATACAGACACTGAAGACAGTCTTCTCAGGTGAGGATTAACCCAAGAGTCAGATTGTGCAATGCTCAGAGAAACTGCAAGAAAACCCCAAGAGCTACATCTCAAACTCCACCGGCTACTGTAGCATGTTCAGGGTTAAAGTTTATGAATTAGAAAAAGACTGAACAAGTATGGCTTCAAAGGGTTACCAGGAGAAACCCTCTCCTCTGTGAAAAAACAAGGCAGCACAGCTTAAGTTTTCAAAGCTGCAAAGGACTTGAGCGCCTTTGTGTGGAGCCACTGAGGTGACCAAGTGTTCCAGAGTCAAATCTGTCTGACATGCTGGTGCAGATGGGGTCATGCAACAGGACAGTGATTCTAAGCACAGCAGCAAATCGACAACAAAATGTCAGAAAAAAAGATTTAAGAATTAAGATGTTGCAATAGCCCAGAGTCCAGATCTCCACCTGATTAAGATACTGTGGCAGGACCTTAAAGAAGAAGAATGACAAACGTCAGTGAACTGAGGTAGTAAAGAAGAGTGGGCTAGCATTCCTCTACGACCGTGTGAGAGACTGACAAAGTTGTAGAAACAATAATTTCTTCCAGTTATTGCTGGTAAAGGTGGTTCTACAAGCTCTCCAATCATGGGGTGTACTTCGTTTTTCACACTGCTTTTTATATTTTGGCTCAGTGTTTGAATAAATAACTAACAACCAATATGTCCCATGTTGCCCCATGCCCCATTTTTCTTAAATCTGAGGTTAATCTCAGGTTGCATTTACATAACTTTACATACTTTATGTCCTGATATGTTACATTTTTAGCCATCTGTGCCTTTCTTACTCCTACGTATTTGACATAGATGGAGTCACTTTTGTCCTTTTTCAGAAATTTGACCACACTGAAGTATTTTTGCATTTCATGAGATAAAAACAATCATACAGTTATATATCTATAAAATATATTTAATATAAATTAATGTCAGCACAGTCTTGGTCTGAGACCTTTTTGTGGTGCATCTGTACTGTTTGCTTTCATAAGGCAACAAGAGGTTTCCTTTCCATTGCAAGTATCTCCCAATGAATCCATAATTAAAAAGTAAATTTCACTTATATCTCTGTGTAAAGTGGATAAAAAGCAGCCTGTCTGTGACTGCATGGTGTGTACTGTATGTATGTGTTGCATGGCTACGTGCTGCTCTCTCTCCCAAGCACAGAGCTGGTGGGGGCCAATCTCATCTCTCTGTGTTTAATCAGGCACTAGACACCGACAGCCTGCCATGAGAGCGAAACCAAGGACGTGACGTGAATCCAGATTCCCTTTCTGCAACCTGCATTTACACAATATGAATTTACAGACCAGTACTTGCTCTTACTTACTACTGTTTTTGGGGGGTGCTATACTGAATGTGTTAGTAAGGAGAAAACTGGATAAATAAGAAGAAGATGAGATCCTTCCATCCTTCAAACTCCTGTATTTAACCAAGGAAAGAAGCCAATGACAGTGTTTACATAAAAATACAGAGCCAGATGGCTGACATCACTCTTAAACAAACTGATAATTAACCAGATGTGAGTTATTCACTGAGAACCGTTCATTGCTTTTTATCCTCTTACAATGTCAAATACACCAAGAGGCCAAATATTAATAGAGTACATGCATGTTTATCATAAATATAGAGCCTGAAATGGAACAAAGATTGATGCTGAAAACACAAGACACGTCAAAGAAATGTCCCAGAGACAGGCAGCGGTAATCGGCTCGTGCTGCTGTCAGGAAGGTCCTCTGAGACCAAACAGACAGAGTTTCTATTAACATAATGGCACTGAAGCATCACACACAGGCTGCAGAATAGATGCAGCCTTCTCTTGGCTGTACCCACTTCAATCTGTGCTAAAAGGGGCTTCAGTGACTCAATTTTTGTTTTACTTTTTATTCATGTTTTTATTTTTTCGCTTTATCCCAGTTCAAACAATTGATTCTCATGTTGTTTAATTGATTGTTCAGACTCTATTGATATGCACAGCAGTTACAGTTTTGCTCTATGTGTCAGTTTTCTAATTGGTCCACTGCTGCTGGCTTTTAATGTCCTGCTAATTTATGCCACTAATGAAGCAGTTGGTGCAAAGAGAAGATTCTCTGCCTGGAATTGAACAAATTAAGACCAAAATGTGTCTGGGTCTAAATGATCTTAACGAGATGAAACTCTGAGGTGAATACACATAATAACTATTAAGAGATCACATGAAAAAGCACAGAGTAAATGCCAAGAGCAGTGACTCTTCTGGAACATTGAACAGTTACATGCATGCACTTGACAGATTATGAAATTAACAACGCCCAAAGAATAGTCCTGTAATAAATTCTTGTTTTGTAGCATTTGCAACATTTTGGTGTTGGGAAGTTGTTTTAGAGAAATGTTAAAATACACCAGCTTGGAAAACAAAGATTTTGGTACTGGCAGAACTTTTCTCATCTGTTATTATCCAAAAGGAAGACTTTTAGATTGTGCTGCATTTATGTTATTTAATTTTAATAAATCAATGTTTCTGAGACAAAAAGGCTGTTTGTACACTAGAACTAGGTGTATACCCCAAAATCAAAAAGTGCCTCACTCCATTTCTTGCACCCTGGTGATTCCAGAGCATCTTTGTGAGCTGGATAGATACGTCGACACGCTGGTAACCTTTATGGACATCTGAGTTGATGTTGGACGAATGTCATTAGCAATCACTGTATTGTTTTTCATGTCATTCATGCATTAATTAAACTGCAGTTTGCATGTAAGTGGTTTAATAACTTAGTTGTGATGCTTTACAGCACAGGCACAACTCTACTGCAGTCTTTGCATGTGATATTTTTCCTGCCCTATATCCAAAATATTTCCAAACATCATGGGATGTTTGGAAATATCTTCTGCTGTGCAAGACATTTAAATTTTGTTGTATCTAGTTTTAATGTAGAGCTACTCATCCAGGAAACCTGAACCTGCACACTGTGAGGAAAAGCTGTTTGCTTGATTTGCTTTTGCTTTGTGTGTTGTTGTTTTTTTAATTGTGTCCTAGTCTTATGCACATATTATACTTTTAATTTTAAATCAACACAAGCATTGAAATGAAGTGGTACAAGACTAGTTGCATTGCTCTTTCTCAGAGACATCGTTGAACTAACTAAACTGGGGTACAATGGGAGAATTTGTTTTTGGTCTCCCTCTTCTCTGGTTAGTGAAATGGACACATGGTTAGGGTTAAATCATTTACACACAAAGAGGGTCTCAAAGCTGAGAGTGAGAAACATTCTCAGTCTGATGGTGAGAGAGCTGGGCTGTACCCCAGCAACAGAAAGAAGAGACTATTTTGGGACCTTATTCATACTCCTACACCTCCAGAGAGCGGTGGTGGGGGAGGTGGAGCTGGCATTAAAGAAAAAGAGTGTCTGTGTGTGTGTGTCAAAAACAAAAAGCAAACAAACGTCAGGTGGAGGGAGACATAAGCTCTGACGTCAGAAGAACAGCAGCAGAGGGCTATAAAAAGAAACCTTACTCACAGTGATGTGTGTGTGTGTGCTGCTGTGTTTGTGTGTATGGCACTAGAAAATAAATCATTATCCATCATTACAAATATACACAGATCACAAAAAACATCCTGTTTATGTCTATATCTCCAGAACTGCAGCTCTGTGAGGTGTTCCTGGTCTGCAGCAGTCCGTTTCTATTAGCAACAGGGTCACGGGTTGCCAACGGTCACTGAGCTACAGCTGCAATAAAAGTTCATGCTGGTTCTCATAGAAAGCCAGAATACACAAAGCATCAGAGTTTGTTGTGTATGGAGCTGCAGACCAGTCAGGGTGCCCATGCTGACCCCCGTCCACCACCGAAAGCGCCGACAATGGACACGTGAGCATCAGAACTGGACCACAGAGCAATGGAAGAAGGTATGTCAGTCTGATGAATGATGATTTCTTTACTGGGTGACTGTGCGTCGCTTACCTGGGGAACGGCTGGGAACAGGACACACCATGCAGTACCTCCTACCTAAGCATTGTTGCAAATCATAAACATCCTTTCATGGAAACAGTACTCCCTGATGGTTGTGGCCTCTATCAACAGGATAATGTGCCACCAATCAGAAATGGTTCAGGAATGATTTGAGGAACACAACAACCAGTTTGAGTTGTTGACTTGGCCTCCAAATCCCCCAGATCTCCATCAAATTGGGTATCTCTGGGATGTGATGAATAAAGTAGTCCAATTCATGGAGGCCTCACCTCACAGCTAACAGGACTGTTGCTAACATCTTGGTGCAGATACCACAGCACACCTTCAGGGGTCTAGTCCACGCCTGGACGGTCAGGGGATCAACACAATATTTGGCAGGTGCTCATAATATCATGCCTGATTGGTGCATGCATGTGAATGTGTGAGTATAGTATGTGTTGTGAGCCACACACTCTAGTCACATGCGTTTGTACTTTTAAAAAAATGTATTATCAGTGCACAAAGACACAAAGGCCAAACATTAAAACATTATTCATCTCATAATATCAGAAAAGATCACCATTAGAAAAGAGCCACAGCCAGTTCTGAAGTAAACAGTTTTTTCATTATTGAACTCAGTTTACTTGTCATGACATGTACTGAAAACAGATTAGACACACTATATTAGAGCATGATGTCTTCTGTGGCTTCCCAAATTGCAAAAAGTAATTTTCACAATGCCATCAGAGCGGGCTGTTTCCCAGAGAAATGTTCTTCTATTTGTTGAGCTGGTCTTACTTCACTGTGATTGGCTGAGCTATTTCAGAGTTCAGTTATTAGACCACATAAATGGGACTAGTGGAGAGTGTCTATTTATCTTTCAATATATTTTCAGTTTTACTCTGAATCTTTTTGCAGTTTCTGCCAAATAAATGCCAAATCACTCGCCCACGCATCCTTTGAATCCATTGCTTTAAATTGTTCTCTATGCAAGATTTAAGACAGGCTTTTTAAACCCACTCACTATGCAATGAAAATGTATCAGTCAATATTGGAAAGTTATGCAGAGTTATGAAATCAGTGTTCAGAATATATATTTGAGGGTTTGTCAGACCCGACAACAGTAACAGTAATATCTGGTTGCATTATGTAAAATACTTCAGGTTAGGGAGAGACAAAAATCACAATTAAGTCAAAGCTGTAACTTTCCTTTATCTAAATTACACAAAGAAAGTGCTGGTGCAGTGTGAGCCAGCGTCTGTGTCCATATAGTGTATGTGCATGTAGCCTCACCACTTTGGGGGGCATCCTGGTAGCCAGATCGTGGATGGCCTTTCCAAGAATACAAATAGAGGAGAGAACGAACACAACCCCAAGGACGACACATGCTCTGCAGACAAACAGGCAAAAGAAGAAGGTATGACGATTACTGATGTTGCAATAACCCAAAGGAGCTTAAAGGGGAGCAGCAATGCTTTCCTAAGGTCCTATTATTTTTACATCCATCATGATTGCTGCTTTTGCATTTCACAACAAAAACATCTTTTACATAATAGTTTCAGTGTTTGACAGACATTTGACAACATCTTTACATTCTTTTATTTTTAGTGATATTTGTTAGAAACATGGCAAATAATCAAAAAGTTCCAGCTACTGGAACCTGCACGGGTAAAGTATGAATGCATGAAAAATGTCAACGAGCAAACAAATAATGGATGTGCAGAGATGTTGCATAGACATTTTAACATGTCTTGATCACACAGGGCTAATTAGGGGAAGTAAACAGCTGGGAAAAACACAGATGCATACAGTTAAGGTAATGAGATAGAGGAAGTAAAGGAGCAACTATTACAGAAATACAGCCGGAAATAAAAATAAATCCCAAATCGAACTTAACATACGGGAATTGACACAGGACGTGGAAAGAAAACGTGGAGGGAAATAAATATATAATAATACAAACAAGCAGAAGGACTCAAAATATATAAGAATATGCACTAGGATGAAAACTGAGCCAATAAACAAACTAAAAAAAACAAATAAAGAATACTAAATAAACAAAAACCCAGCACCCAAGGGCCAAGACTGGGAACCATGAGGACATTATTTGGGTCACTACCCATCTCTCTTCACCCCATCAGATCAACGTAGTATCCTCATTACTGAAAACACTGCACCGGTCCATCACTTGTTCCACTCTCACTTCTTTCATCAGAATCAGAATGGGGTTTATTGCCAAATGTTGAGCAGGTTTACAACATTAGGAAATTGCTGC
>NW_005187777.1:242049-243459 GCF_000239375.1 Pundamilia nyererei | reverse complement strand
TAAAAACAAGCCAACAAACACAAAACACCAGACATCATGATACAGACTTATAATTTGCACAGATGTTTTTTTCAAAATTCTATACGTGAAAAGTGAGCGCGAGAGCCTTCGGTGCGTCACCCTGAAACAATCAGAATCAGAATACTTTATTAATCCCTAAGGAAACTATGTGTGTTAGAGTTGCTCCAAGAAGAAATGGTAAAAAATAGTAACAGTAACAAACTAAACTCCAAACAATACATTATGTTACAGATTTTACACATTTAAGGAATAGCACTAATCAGATCAGTCAATTATAAATATCAAGGATTAACAGAGGGGATTATAAATAAATATCAAGAAAATTGACAAGAATATTACATCAGAGTAGAAAAGAGCGTGTGTAAAAAGGGTGTAACTATTGCAGGGGTGCCAGAGGGAGTGCCCAGGGCGCCAAACAGGCTAGGACCGCCACTGACCCTGAGAAACCCAGGGCAGCAAGTTGTCCCTATGTTGAATCATATTGGGAGGTGCCTGATGAAGAACCACAAAAATCTGAGAGGTGATCCTGAGGCCACGAAACCTGTCTAGAAGCTAGTCCATAAAGGTGGGATTAGAATGATGACCTCAGTGGCACTATCAGTAGTAGTAAGCCTATCCTTGCATCTTTTACATGAACCAATCTCCAGGAAGTAACACATCTTGCCTCATTTGCAATGATATGCTCACACTTTTTTCTACTTTTCTAACAGTACACTTTAATTTTCTACAGAAAGAGCATTAATATAATATAAATTGGGTGTTTTGTGGTTTGTGTGTGTCTCTGCATCCAGCTGACAGCACTAACAGAGAAAAAGATCCCGCGTGCATGTGAGTGACTCTGTGTGAGTTAATGGACAGTGGAGAGGCAGCTCGGTCTTTCATTATCTGTAACACCTCTGAGCTACACAGAGGTGTTCTTGCAAGACAAACAGGGCTCCATACAGCCTGACAGCTAATTGATTCATTCAGCTAAGCCACAGCAGCCCTAAAACCTGGTGGATTAACGCACGTGTAGCAGTGACACATTTACAGTAACGACACACAGTTAATGGCTCATCAATAAGGATACACTTCTCTCCAGCCTGCAATTTAAGAAGTACATTTTCTGAAATTGTTTAATCTGGGTATACTGAACATAAGCAAGAGCCTAACGGGGAAAATTATTTAGACCTTCAAAGGGAAGCTTAAATTAAAGCTATCGTAGCAATATTCTCTTTACTGGAACTACGGATTTTAAAATTGTCAAGTATAAAAAAACATTTAAAAAATCCACATAAAATCAAAAACAGACTGCAACAATTTGCAAATCTCATAAACCCAAATAAAACATAGAAAACATATCAAATAAGACACTCATTTTGAACTTGATGGAGCAACAAGCGTCCCTTC
>NW_005187777.1:239874-241538 GCF_000239375.1 Pundamilia nyererei | reverse complement strand
TGTGGCTCCTTCTCTCCATGTTGGAGCTTTAACCTGCATTTGTGGATGGCACAGTGTGCTCCTGAGTCCATGCGGTGATTTCTATTGAAGAACAACGCCTGATGTTATTGCAGTGCTGCCCGAGGGCCCAAAGATCAGAGAAAATATTGATTTTCAGCCTTGTCCCATTCACACAGATATTTATTCTAATATTCAGAATCTTGCGATGATTATGTACTGCAGATGATATTTATAGCCTTCATAATTTTCTGTTGAGGAACATTATTGTTCCACTATTTGTACATGTAGTTTATTTGCAGTTTAATGAACCTCTGCCCATCTTTACCTCTCATAACCTCTGCCTCTCTAAGACGTTCTTTTTATATCATGTTACTGACCGGCTGCCAATTAACCTCATTAGTTCGTCCATCTGTTTCTTTATAGCACAACTTACTTTTCCTGCCTTTTCTTCCCCAGTCCCAGCTTTGTTTGGGTTGCTGGCATCAAATTCAAAATGAGCTAATAAACATATTTTTTATGAAATAGTAAAATTTCTCACTTTAAACATTTGATATGTTTTTTATGTTTTATTGTAAATAGAATATGAGATCACTGCACTCTATTTTTATTTATATATTACATAGGATCCGATCATTTTTTTAAATGTAATTTACTACAGAAAGATAAAATCATATGCATGAAATGACTGGATTGCAGGGGAATGGGTGAAGTCCTTTCACAGCAGAGGTGGGATTCATGGGTAAAAGAAGCCAAAGAGTAAAGATGAATGAACAAATAAATAAAACATACAACACCTGTGGTTTGAGAGTTGTTTATGATTCCACCCTTGTATCGTTGATCAAAAGATAAAGTTTTGTACTCACATATACTCTCTGTGTGCAGAGTGCACAGCTGCTGCATTGCTGTAGCGCCACAGGACGATGGCTGATGACATGACATCCAGCGTGGCATCAAACTACAGAAACGAGAAGCAAGTAATTAACGAGAGAGAAGTGAGGAAGGTCAAAATTATCCATTGTCCATACCACGACTCTTAAAATGATCAGCTGTCCAGTAAGACGTGTAGACAGCTTTAAATAACTTATTTGTGCTGAAAATAAAACCACTTCATTCTGAAATCCCGTGGAGGAGAATAACGCATTTATTTCAGCACAACAGAATTTCAGCGGGCACATGAACTGACTCAGGTTATGTATGAATAGGGATGAGTGGATGTAAGGATTTAAGAGTCTCATTAAGGCTTATAGTGGAAAAACTGCAGGAACCACTTTCAAGTCTGTTGCACCACAAAGAGCAAAGTGTTGATGTTTGGCAGGAAAATCAAAGCCATAAACATCATTAACGCGACAACAGCAGCTTCATGTTGGATTCAGGACTTCTCAGGGACAAACTTCTCTCCCTGAAGCCGGATCACAAAATAAAATCGTTATTAGTTCATTTTCAAATCATAAAATGTAAAAAGTAAGAAAAGGATGGCTCAAAGTCTCACAGAGCTATCGATGATAAGCTGCTATGATCTAACCTCTTTGCATTGGGGCACATCCTCTTATTTTCTTCCTGCTTCTGTTTTAAAACTGTCATCTGCAGCCAAGCAATTAAACTGCTAATTAAAATCCAATCTTTAAGGAAGAGATAGCTAGCTCTGCAGATTATGGGTTATAATA
>NW_005187777.1:236118-238461 GCF_000239375.1 Pundamilia nyererei | reverse complement strand
TTTTGGCCATTTCTGACACTTTGATGCTTCACAGTGTCAGGTAGGATGTGACCTTATTTGACAAGCTTTAATGACTACAACTGTGTTACAAACTTTTCAATTCTTTTGATGCCCCAGTATGAGGATAGGATCAGGCTTAGCTGTGCTACAGCTATGCCAACACTGTGGAGAAGAAAGGATGGAAAAGCTGAACGGGAGACCGAAGATAACACGTGGTTGCTCACACATATGCTGTCTTTGTGTCTGGTTTTGTCCCAGATAGCATCACCCAGATTCTCCTCTTCATTCTGAGTCACGTTCACCATCTTTCACGATTATCTGTGCCCTCACGTACAAACTCTCTCACTGTCTTTCACATACAAAGTTTATGAATCTCTGGGGCTCAACCAGACCTCCGACCCATCTGTTGAGTCAAGAGAAAAAGTCGAACTGAGAATGTTTGAGAAAGCTAACACAGGGAAGTCGGACAGGTGGTGACTCCTCAGTCTGTATATACAGTCTGTCTACTATGTATATATACAATACATTATCCCTGGTCCAACATCAAGCTCATAGTTTGTCTTTATTTGAAAGGAGTTCCAGTAGACTGGACATTTCGTCTTGAGTTGAGGTAGCTGCATTGGGTTCATTTGGTGACTACACTGTCTCTGTTGCATTTCATAGACAGAAATGATGGCATATTTCATATTGCCATGTGATTGTGCGTCATCATGTTTGCTGTTAGGCATGTAGGAAAGTGCAGGTCGGACACAGCTGGATGGATGGTATCGAGCGTGTATGTGTGTAATGATCAGGGTCTATGTATCAGTTTTAAACTTTAGTTTTGTTAAGCAGTTATATTTGTGACTTGGTGTGACGACTTCACTACCCTTGTGTCAAAACAACAATCAGTGGGGTAGCCGAGTACTCCCCCGCACTGTTCACTAGTTTTTATAGCTCAGTGCTTTGTCCATGCTCATCCTTTTTCCCAGTTGTTGATAGTAAGGTCCTCTCTTCCTCTGGGCTCTCTGTTTACCTACAAGGTGATGGTGGCTTGGCTGGAGAGACTTTTAGATAATCTGTTCCTGGATGTAAAGGCCACCATGTCCGATGCTTCAAATACAAACTTTATGAGGTGCAATCATCCATTTTCATTTTATTACACAGTTTTAAATACAAATAACATCTGTCCAGGACATCTTGGGAAATATCTGACAAACATGCGGTTTGAGAAGTACTGCCCATCACCAGAGGAAGCTATAACAAAGGTAAAGACGTACCCACACAAGAAGGTAAAATCACCGTAGGTATGTGAGGATAGTGTTTTATCACTGATAAGACCCAGACAGGATGTGGATGTGACATCATCATGATTCCAATAACTCAACCGGTCACCATCACCATTAGTTTTTGGTCTGGACAGTACAGTTGAGAGCCTATATTCTACATTTTTACTTCAGTGTGGGGAAAAGAAAACATGTGTAAGATTTTCTCAATATCCTGGAGATGCTCTAGTATCGCGCATCATCATATGCAATTCTACATTATTAGAAAATTAGCTGTGGTGATTGATTCTGTGCTTGGTGCCAGAAATTCAAACAGATATTATTGAAACTGCAGCATATTCAGAAGCAAGAAAAGACTTTTTTGTAATATATGATGCAATCTTTAAAATAGCCAAAATGGTTCATACAGGATAATTATCCACTGAATAAGAGAAAAAATCTGCTTACATCTGCATCTCTTTGAGGAACTTCTCTCTGCATAATATCTGACCTTCTGTCTTCAAATACAAACTGTAAAGCTAACAACACGTTCACTGAGGAAGCAGTTTTCACACATGCATACATACAATGAGCCTGAGATTTTTCTGCTGTATTTAAAATGTATTCAGTGCTTCAAAGAACAGATTCGTCATCTATTAACTCATTTGTTATTGCTGATATTATTCCTCATTCATCATATTTGTCTTTCACTTCATGCCCCCCTTTAATTAAACATGCACTCAGATGAAAAAAAAAACAGAATTCTCCCCTAAATAAAGCTGCTAATTTTTAAATAGCAGCCTCTTTCCTCTCCCAGCATGTATTCATTTCTCCAGTTTCTGCTCTCAGGCTCATTTGGATGTGCCAGCCGTCTGTGTGGTTACCGCCTGCCAGCAAATCGATGCCTCTCTTGAGGTGAGCAGACACGATTCTGTGTAACATCCTCTGGGTTGTTAGTTAATCAGGGAGTCAAGCATGCATGACCAGTGCTAACAAGACTGGGGAAACAAAGAGGGAAAGCAAAGCAGAGTATGGTAGAAATGGAGTAGAAGAAGGAGGATATAAATGAGAAGGAGGAGCAACTAAAAGAAAGGGGGTA
>NW_005187777.1:222948-234881 GCF_000239375.1 Pundamilia nyererei | reverse complement strand
GGTGAAGTGTCTTGCCCAAGGACACAATGACCGAGACTGTCCAAGCCGGGGCTCGAACCGGCAACCTTTCTATTACAAAGCAAACTCCCAGCTGTTGAGCCACGATCGCCCCTGTTAAAGATTTTGCCTCTGTGAGAATAGCATGCAGCTAATATTGGACTTTGAATAACTGGACAAAAGAAGAAGAGTCGTGTTTTCTGCAGAAGCAAAAGAGTTGAGAGTGATAAAGTGGAGTGCATAAGGTGAAGTCACTGTGATGTCGACCGCTGGTTTGTAAAATCCCCCCACTACAGCACCGAGTCAGTTGCATTCAGCAGCTGACTGAGATACCAGTCACATGAACTAAAGCATGCCCTGTTCTCTTACAGATGTCTAAGTGATAACATTATATTTTGCAGTCAGAGGAGTCACCCTGTTCTGGCCAAGGCACTGCTGCTCTGATGCCCACAGCATGTCTGTATTTGGATAGAAACTGAAATGAAAACAAGACCTCGGAGAACCTCACAGAGGTATTTACTTGATAAAGAGAGCTCTGGAACTTGTTAGACATCCAAGAAGGCAACATTTCTATCAGATCACCAAGAAACAAATAAAAGCCATCTGGCCTTTGTGACAATTGTTCAGAGGGGAACTAGTGAGAGTGACAGATTGTAGTTTTGAGCTTTCTGGGGTGAAAATGAGCTCTGCAGAGTGTAATGCAACTAATGTGTGAGCTATCTTTGTCACACAGGCTGATAAAGGATAACTGTATAAAAGATAAAGCAAGCAGATATACAGCAAGTCCTCACTGCGAATTGACTGGTATTTATGTTTTTTATTGATACAGTACTATCATTGATTGGGTGTGGTTCCTTATTGATTGCTTATTGATGTCTGATCAGTTTTCAAAACTGTAGATCTACACAGGTTTTCAGCATCAAAGGAACTGGTTTCTTATCTCAGAGTGAACACAGTGTAGAAACAGAATAAAAGGCTTGCTCATGATTCACACAAGCGCTGGTAAAATAAACTTAATAGTATTTGAGGTAAACGGTGCTAGTGATTGGACAGTTTTGGCCTGGTTCTGAACCAGAAGTCCCATCTCTAGTAGCAATCACTGGAGTTACATTAGCTCCACCAGTAATGTGACCTTCCTGAATTTTCCCTGTCAGGAAGTTCTGTATGATGGGCAGAACTCAGAGGACGTAATGTAAAATGAAAGCACAGCTTTATTGCTGGACACAAAAATAAACATAATGTAGGTCAGGAACAAACAAGACTAAAACTGGAGAACACACGAGGAGAGACACGGACCATGAGAACACAACAAAGATGCAAACTCACAGATTACACCAGAGTGGAAACACCTGGAGAAAAAACACAGCTGAGCTAAATCTAACGAACAAGACAAGGGAAGCAAAACTAGACATAATGCACACGAAATGAGAGACTATCAAAATAAAACAAGTAGTAACTGAACAAAGAAACAGGTGGGCAGACTCGATACAAAGACAAGCACAGAGACAGACTTCATACAGGAGACGCTGAGGACAAAACACAGAAACGAGACTAGGACAGACAGGCCATGAAAAGAAACTAACATACTACTAGACTAGAAATAAAGATGAACTCAGAGGCACTAGGAAATATTACACTTGTAAGACAAAATAAAGAACTTGAACATAAATTATCTCCTAAATGCAAATGAATAAATCGTGAGTTCACAAAAAGCTGGACACACTGGGTGAGAGAGCCAGGACCATGTACCATCGGTTAAAGCTGATCTGTAAATATCTACAATGTTAAAGCTAAGAATCTGCTTCATTCTGGTCAAACTGCTGAGAAATACAGTGTATATCCACAGTGGCACTTTCTACAGCAAATGCTTGTTATCCATCAAATCACCTCTGTTGCTGATTGTACTGGGGGGAAATTCTGTATTAAATTAACAGAATCATTTGCAACCAAATAGAAGCATAATTATGTCCTCCCCTGTGTTCCTCAAGGGCAAGAGCTCAATTTAGGGATGTGAAAGTCATTTTACATCACACAGAGGAAAGGAGTAATCTGGGAGACTGAGAAAAAGGCGGAGGAGGGATGAGAAGGTAGCAGCACAGGCAGCAGATGGACAAATAGAGTGACACAGTGAGACAGCATGGGTGAGAGAGCAGCAGACAGAGAAAGGTGAGAGATTAAAGTGAGAGAAAGATGAGATTGTGGGAGGCACTCTTGCACTGCCAATCAATGCATCTCTGAGCTTCTAATCTAATCGAGGTGACTCATCTGCACTTTGAAAATAACTCCCAGTAGACTCGTATTGAAGTTGAAGATGGTTCCAAGATGAGGACAGCGATTCAGAGTGGTTGAATCGTAGTCATGTGGTCCAACAGCAGTTAATTTTATTCCTTGAAAACATGGTCCTGGTAGATCTGTTATTTGCACAATGTAATGACGAGATGGAACTAGCAAACAGAGGCGGGTACGTAAAGAGCCAGAGGGAGAGGGGAGCAAAAAAGCTGGACAGGTAGCAGAAGGAGGGGAGAGGGAACACAGAAGGAGGCGAGCTGACAGGGAGGAGGAATTATGCATCATTATAGTTGGACGTAACAAGATTTTTATGCAAATCCACCTGTCTGAGCATAAATTTTCCAGTTCCAGTGGAAAAGAACATTTTTGTTTTACTATCTGAGGTGGAAAGCAAAACAAACTCTGACTAACAATGCTCAAGGTGACCTGCTGCAAGGCAATTCAAAAGACTCGCACTGAAGATGAAAATAAATTCAAAGTGCAAATGCAAAAATGTAGAATAGTTTTTTGTCTTAAATTAATTTAAAAGAAAAGAAAATTTCATTGAATGTAAAGTGAAATATTTCAAAGCTTTGTGGCTCATAGCAGTAAGCTAAGATCTACATTTACACTCCACAAGTTCATCAAAGAATTGAACAAAACATTCACTCAAAATATGACATTATAGATATTGCACTGATTGGGAGGACGTGCATGTAAAATGATAAGAAAACTTTTGGAGGTGGGGCTAAACTAGGGGAAAAATGTACTGGAAAGTGTTTTTGCTAACCCGAACCAAGACACTTGTATCCTCAAAAACTTCACTATCGCTGTCAGCAAAGACGAGTGAGCTTCACTGACTCGCTGACTCGTTCTAGGGCCTCCTCCAGGATAAAGAAACGTGGACACTTCTCACCCAGCATTTACAGCTGAGGTAAACAGCAACGGACTGACATTCATAAATGGACAGGAGCCAGAGTTGTTTGTCCTACAGTGGCCTACAGCGTAATAAAGCTGATCATTTTAGCCTCCATTGATAGTTTTCCTGTTCATTACAGCTCTTGAGGTTTGCAAAGTGATTGATTGGATTTAGCTTTGCTAACAGCTGCGACTGGATCACCACAGGATGACTTTATGGTGATTACATCCGTTTACTCTGAGACTCTGTGGGAGTCACTGTGAGTCACGATGTAAATAAACACAAACTACTAACCTTACTGCAAAACATATCGCCTTTCAGAAAACTATTTTGTGAAGTGTAACCACAGTTTATAGAAGACAGGAGTGTGACTTCAGTAGATACACCTATTATTAGATTCATGTTTGTGTGTGTATTCCTTTGTGGTTGTTAGTCTCCACTGGGGCAGGAAGTTAAAACTAAAGCCCTCAGGACGCTGCTTTCACATTAATTAGCAGCTTTAAGCAGACAAACAGACCCTCTGATGGCCATTCACAGACACCCCCCCCCCAAACACACCGAAGGATGTACACACACATGCACACACACACACACCAAACTCTAAAAGCACATCTACATAAAGTATCCAAGATTAAGACCTTTAACCAAAGAGCTCGAGCTAAATTTCGATCTCCGCACACAAACAAAAACACGACCCTTGCCTTCTCGGCAGACACATCCGACATGGCTGCGGCCATTTGCTCAGCTGCAAAATATTCTGTTTAATAATTCAGGACCTACTGCTCAGCTCTGCACTATGGCTGAGTTCACCCTGCGGAAAACCCTGCTGGGATACTTCCTTTCTCCCGCCGCCTCTCCCCCTCAGTCCTCTCTCATTTTAACCTCTCCCTTTTTTCTGTCCTCCTTCCTCTCTTCGTCCCCTGTGGGTGGCGCTCTTGCTCTCCCTTTGTCTCTGCCTACCTTCTAAAGGAGAAGTCATTCTTTGCCTCTGTTGCTGCAGTTGTATTCATCTTCTCATTCTCCTTCCCCACATCACCCCAACTTCGTTTTACTATTAATCACCCTTTTGTACTCCCTCCCTTCCCCCCTTTACTCTCGTCCACCACTCCTGTCTGTTTCCATCTCTTTCGTCATGCTTCTTAATTTGTTACTTTCTTCACTCCTCTGTCCATTTGTTTTTTCCCCATCTTAAGCCGTCCTGCCTTGATTCGGTACCTCCCTGCGGGGCTCCCCTACTCCCTTCATTCATCAGCGCTCTTCTCTCACTGTAGCCCAGCAGTATTGATTTGCAGCAGGGCAGAGCTGCAGTCGATGGGCACAGTGAGGGAGGCGTCATCTGCGAGCGGCTTGGTGCTGTGGACTCACGGGGTTTCATGCAGAGATTAAGTTAGGGCAAGCACACGGCTGGTTGGCCTCATGCTTCCGAAACACCTGCAGGTTTTAAAAAGCTTCATCCTGGAACCATTTTAAAAGCTTTTAGGTGGGGTTCAAGGATTTTCTGCAGCTTTCCTGCTCAATGCCAAGAAAGAGGTGTCACTGGTACGCTAGACACGAATGTGTTTAGAAAGAAATTAAAGTCCAGCAGAGTCATAAATGGATTGTGTTGGTACATAAGACATTTCTAATGAAGATTCTCTTAATTTCCTTTAGCAAGGGAAATTACTGTGCTGCAGGTAGCCAAGGGACATCCTGTAGCAAATTATGAGGCATCAAACAAGATTTCCTCTCAAGGTTTCCGCTGTGACCTTGAGGCATCATTAAGACCTTACTTAAGAGACTCCCGAGACCTTGGAATGCACTTCCACCAGATCTCCAGGCTACAAACTCTCTCTGCTTTTAAATCATGTTTTAATACCCATCTATTCAGAACTGTACACCCTTCATCATGACTTGATCTATTTTTACCTCGATTCACTTTTATAGTTGTCTTTTATTTTGTTGTTGTATAAGGCGACCTTGAAGGCCTTTAAAGGTGCCTGTAAATGAAATGTATTATTATTATTATTATTATTATTATTATTATTATTATTATTATTAAGAATGAGACACTTTAAATAATTAGACATCCTACGTTTGTCCGATACAACATCACAGTAGAAACTGTTCACACCGTGTGTTTTTTTATTGTTTTCATTTTTGTTGCCAACTTGGACATCCTTTGCTAAAATCTGTCAATCCACCACAGAAAGTTGACCACAAAACAAAGTACGACTAACTGTGGGAACTCAAATATAGTGTTTCACTTGAACTGAACAACACAGTTGTCAAAAAGCAAAAATATCATCTAGCTGTCAAAGTGCGGCAGTGTCGGGGGCAAGATGTTGACACAAATGCAGGATTCATTCCGAACTCTTTAAAAAAACTGTAGCTGACAACGTGTTAGCATTCCAAACACAACGAATCTCAGGAAAACAAAGAGGGCGAGAGGAGACTTGACAATATCTACACAGGGTAATGAGGTTAGGGAAAAACAGGTGGGAACAAATCAGAGATAACAAGACAAAGGAAATTAACTCAATGCAAGGCACACAAGACAAGAGACTACCAAAATAAAACAGGAAATAACTTTCACTGAAGCCCGAACAAAAAAACACGGAGACAGGACAGGAGGTTATAAACAGGGTGAGAACCAGATTAAACAGCTCTACTGAAGGAGGTAATACTGCTCACCTGCATCTGATGCAGACACTGTGTAACTAGCTTACTTCTGTTTGGTATTAGCTGCATGAATTTCTATATTTTCATACAGTTATTTAACTTATTTAACACAAAAAACAATATAAACTTTGTTTGCTTTAAATAAATGCACTAATCACCCTGTACACTAATTACAAGAAAGACTCACAGGAAAGCGTTTCCTGTGGGCCCATTACCACTCCTGGCAAGCCCATTAAATAATCTCCTCACTGCTTACTGTTTACCTAACTAATTTATTTGCTTTGATAAGACTCGAGCCTTCAGAGTTCCTTGTCAGGGATACAGTGAGTAATAATTAGTGGAAATCACAGAGCCAAACTCGGCAGCTGCTGTGGTTAACTTTGGCCTGTAAGTTCCACTGTGAAGTGAGTGGGAACAACTGCTACAGTCTGACATGTAGACAAGCAACACTGTGGCACACGCTTACAACCAAACCACCGACATACACGTAACCTAACAAATTTCAGATATGGCAGGATGGATTCAGCTGAGTCTGACTGTCTGTTTTAGCCCTGCACGGAGACACCTGATCCCCTGCACTAGCTTGAATGTCTGATCTCCCGCCAACTCTTTCCCTCTCTTTCTTCAGTGAGATACATGCACTTGAGAGCTACAGTAATTTCCCAGCCTCTCTTTGTATCACTATTACTCAATTTCCCCTGGCACCTCTTCCTGAGAACATTTTCCATCTATGCTGCTCGAGTAAAACAAGATACAATGAGTTGCAAAAGCCTCCTCTGTGCAAATGAAAAAGCTAAGCAGAAGCCTTCTACCGCCAATCTGGATTTATGCATGAACAGGACAGGAAATTATTCACATCCCTGTACTGCTTATTTAATGGTATGAAAGCCTGCAACTTTAGATATAACTTTATGTAGATTTGTATGCAAATATTAAGCACACTGTTTAAGGTAGTATGCTATACTTTTAATCTAGATACAAAATGTTTATTATCTGCTTTGGCATTGCCTATTATTTGATGTCCAGAGGACAAAACAAACAAACAAACAAACAAACAAACAAACAAACAAACAAACAAAAAACCCAATGTGTTCACACTGTGTGTACTTGCTAGTCTATTCAATACATATGTCTCTGTCACTGACCTTGAGGAGGTGCTGATTCAGAGATATTTCAGGTGAGGATTCGTTTTCATTGTAGCGCAATAAAAAACTGGAGGAAGTAAACTGAAGATAGAATGATATAAAATAACATGATGATGCATGCATTCATGCAAACCTCACAAAGTAGCACCTACATTTAACTAATAGAATAGAATAGAATTTATTGTTGTTATAGAGGTTATAGACTGGTATCTCTTCTAAACCCATTAAAAAGAAATTAAACAAAATTAGTAAAAACTAGACATCATCACTCCAAAGGGAATAATTATATAGGGTGAAATATATTAGACTGTTAATGGATGGTGGTGTGGTGGGGGTTGATGGAAGCCCCAGCTCGGGGGGAAAACCTGAATTGATCGTTTGCTTGATGGCAAAAGTTCAAATAGAGGGTGAGCGGGGTGTGAAATGTCTGAATTGATTGTTGCTGCAGGCCTTCTTCCTTAGATGGTTTGCATAGACATCTTCTACATGTGGGAACTCCAACCTTACTCCATACGGTGTAGGTCTTTCAGCTCGGCAGCTGCACAGCTTCTGTGCCACATCGTGATGCTGTTTGTAACGATGCTGCAGATGTTTCTGGGGGAGCTGTGCTTGTTTCAGCTTCCTTAAGAATAACAGTCTCTGTTGGGCTTGTTGGGCTTTTGTGCCCAGGCTTCAGGTGTTGTCAGACTAGATGGCAAGAGCCTCTCGACACTCTCTGCTTCTCCCTGTATGTGAAGGAGGAAGTGGGATGTACTTTCTCTTCTCCTGAAGTCTTATAAGTGTTAAGATCCACAAGAATATTTTATAAAAAAGTATGTAATTAATCATGCTTTATGAGTTACTCATCATGTTTGTCTTCATTATCAGCAGCACACAGTCCAAGATGAAATATAAGGCTGTTTTGTCATCTACATTTATCTGTTTAACACAAGGCTGCCTTTGGCATCGATGACTTAACGCACTATCCAAGTAACATACAGTATTGTGCAAAAGTCTTGAGCCATTCATAATTTCTATATATTGAGGTTGGAGTTGGTTTGTATATCACTGTGGTTGTTTGGCTTCTTTCCTTTTTTTTAAACTTGCTGGTTAGTTTTAGACACTTACATGGTAATTAGGGAAAGTTAGGGAAAGATTATGATTTGAGGGAAAATACACATATTCACAACACTGAAAGTTTAAAAATGATAAGTTGGGACTGACAGATGTGTCTGATTAACAGCATAGCCTGAGGACTCAAACTATCCCATCCTAGGACATTGCTAATTAGCTGCTCTAAATGAGAACCCACTGGTGGTTTCACGTTAAACAACTAAACAGTAATGGTAGTGAATATTGTTGTAATTATTATGAACTAAGCGAGTCACCACTTTAACAGAAGTTAAAGAGGTGACTCTTGTATTCTTCAATGGATGGTTTCAATGCATGAAGAGCTGCTTGAATTCGTTATAATTCATGTGTAAAGTGTCACATCCTTGTGTGTACGCTGTGAGTGCGACTTCGTCTGAATATAAGTTGAGAAAGTTGGTTTGCTGTTTTGTTTTGTTTGTGAAGAACTGAGTCCTAAGCAGATCCACAGTGCTGATCTCCTGTGCACCTCTGACCACAGCGTATATCTCCCACAGCTAAATAATGAGCTCTGTGGAGACTGTTTTACATAATCAAATTGAGACATGCAGACATACAGAAATCTCTGAGATGCTCACACAAGCAACTGCACACACACACACACTGTGGGCTGCTATTTGTGGGAGGTAGGGGAAGATTATTTCAGCTGTCAAACACCAATTACTGTGATATTTTTGTAGCAAATGATAAAAAATGTTATGAGCTGAATAAAGTATTAGAGCTGTAAATGTCTCATTAAGGGTTCTCACTGTTATGCAGCCATGTGATTCAGTCGCAAAATGATGCAAATAAAAATACAATTAAAAAGACTTGAGGGGCCACTCGCCCCCTGACCCAACACTGACCCAACACTGACCCAACACTGCTTTGAATTTTAGTTTGTGCAAAAGTATTTTCTCAAAAAAACAGTGGATTATAAGAGCAGACAGGAAACTGAGGCTAGGAAAGAAAAGCTACAATTCACACAGGTTTGTGAAAACTGGAAAGTAGAAGACAAAACACTGCCAGGCGTGATGAGTCTCGATTTCTTCAGTTACATTTGCCTGGCACTGTCTGAATTTGGTGTAAACAGCATACAAGCACGGATCCATCTTTTTTTCTTCCTTTTTTGTGTGTTATGTTTGATTTTTCCAACAGGTTTTAAAAGTTTCTAATGTGTTCAATTCATACAGTTGGCCAATTAAGATTTTATTTAAATCTATTGACGATTATAAGGAACTGACATACCCTGAGAGAGTATCCAAACGTCACACAAAAAGCACCCAGTTAACCTACGGATCCATATCCAGGACCTGCTTAATGGGCGGTGATAGTGCCAACCGCTGCACCACCTTTCCAATATGTCACTTCTTTGATTTAGTTAGAAACCAGTGAATTATCAAAGAGACAAAACATGGCAGCTAACAGAACAGCTCAGGAGAAATGTTGATGGAATGGTTTCAGGGTTACTTTGATCAGTATTAGAAGTGTGCTAATGCACCCTTAATCACCCTTTGAGCTTTTGGGTGCACATAAACAAGAGCCCAGACTTCACACACATATTTAAACACAAATAGTTGAAAAATCCTTCTGAATATTTACCATTTGAAGGAAAAGCCTTTCTACCCCATCTGACATGAGAAAATACTTCACTTATTTACAGGGAAATCCTTTAAGGCCAGTAGACACCAGTGAAATTGCATTTACTGTAAATTAAGGGCCCTCGAGTAAGCTGTAACCAAACCTGTGAGTCCTGATCTTGAAAGACAATCACCTACTAGTCATGTCAGTGGACAGTCTGAGAGTTATGTGCAGTTATGTGTAATTTTTCTGGTACGAAAAGTTGAGGATTACTGATTTCTGGATGCACAATGTGACAAGCAATCCTTTCATAGCAACAGGCCTCCTGTTTCATCATCATCATTCACCGTGGTAACAACAGCACAGAAGGCGCCGATAGGCTCCTCGGCTGAAAACACTGTGTGATGAATTGGACTCAAAAGTGTGTGGCAGCTGAGGAAAGTAATTGAAGCCAGTATAACTGAAACTGGATGAAGATAGTGCAGCAGTACGGCTTGAGAAAGGATTTTAACACTTGTTGTGATGATGCAACTCTTCCACAGAACCACAATACTCCGTTCTCCTGAGTTTAAAACAAAGAAAAGACAGATTCTTATTATCACGGCTCTGACTTATCTCCACTACATTTGAATGTCAGTAAATGTTCCTGCTTTGATAAATTTCGTATGAATCTGCTTAAAGAATCATTTGCACTTCAGTCTACCTCACATCACAGCCCAGTTTCACTCATTCAAACAGGTCTGCACCAACACACAGTTTCATCTTGGTTAAAAATGAATGAGGTGGGAGTCATGACCAGAAACTATTTCCATCTATTCTGATTCAGAGTTGTCGCTTTCTGCGATGGATTAGGGGGGTGTATCTGACTGTGAGCTGGTCCTGTCATAACAAAGTAAAAAATACTGCACTTCTGGCATCTTTGAGGTAAAGCTAATTTTGAGAAGGTACCACACGCCCTGTCCAACATCTCCCTTTAATTTGCACTTGTAATTCCTTAAATTAATTAAATGGTTCCATAGCTTTCAACCTGCAACCATGTCTTTGGGGTGTTGCCATATTTTAATTTGTTGGTGGATTAACAAGTTATTTATTTCTCTTGGGAGTCTCTTTTAGAGGCAGCCCCCAGTGGCCACTACTGGTACTGCAGTTTTTAGCGCTGCTTCAATCATAAGCATTATTTTCTTGTTTTTTAAATGCTGAAAATATAGCAAAGGCATGATACTGTGGTTTTCAGTAGCTCAATATTAAATGCTTTATTTATTATACATTATATTACAGACTATATTTGGCTTATAATGGCCTTAATGATTACAAAATAGTGACACCGAGTTGGTAATCTTTTTTGAGGCCCTTAAACTATTCTTAAGTGTCCAAGTTCATTCAATCCCTTTTATTTACTCCTTATACATGTCTCAGTGGTATCCTGCATTAGAATTTGATGAGGCACTTTTCCTAAACCATTACACTATCTCTCACTCACATTTTGTTTACCATCAGCTGTTAAAACCACCCAATGGAAAAAACAGAATCTATCTCGACATTTTATTTGTTGTAACAATCACAACTGAGACTGAAAGACGAAAAAGAGGAATAAAAAAACCAAAATGTTTTGCTGTTACAAGCACAAATATAGGTTGGTGTTAGTAACTACCAGGCAGTCGTGCTCTTCTTCTTACACCTGACTTTCAGGGACAATAACAACATGCAGTTTTTGCACCGTGTGAGTTGTGTATCATCAGGTAGTGTGTGCTTGTCCTAGCTGAGTGAGGGAGACGCTGTATATACAGTGTGTACTTTCAGTGCTGCAGGAGCTGGGACACCTGGCAGCTCGAATTTCATTTCTCATTTTATTTTACATTTTTTTCTTGGCATTAAGTGAGCTGAGGGGAAAAAGAGACACATACCTTAAGCAGTGCATGCACCATTATCCACAACCGACACCCCGCACAACAGAAACAAGATGAAACAGAAGTCTTACTCAAAGCGTTTCTGGCTGAGATGCAAAGGTTTACAAGCCTGAGTGACAGTGATTGTTGTTTTTGGTGCTTCCAGTGAAGGGTTCACTAGAATTTTGTCAACTCATTCTCACCACATGTCTGATATAACCCCCACCTTCAGTGTAAAATCCATTCAGTGTCTTAGTGTAGTGCGTCGTGTGCAGGCTGTCGATTCACTAGAACATCCTGAGCCACAGTTATAAAAGACTGAGCCTGAGATTGTGAAAGAAAAATCTATTTTTGGTTTATCGGCCAGGATTA
>NW_005187777.1:206315-222833 GCF_000239375.1 Pundamilia nyererei | reverse complement strand
GTGTGTGTGTGTGTGTGTGTGTGTGTGTGTGTGTGTGTGTGTGTGTGTGTGTGTGTGTGTGTGTGTGTGTGTGTGTGTGACAAGGATGGACCGAGATGAAGCCCTCAAACCTTTGATGTTCAAACTGCAGCAAAGATATCATCGACCAGCAACCTGATATTATTTTTATATGAAAGATAAACTTGGCACAAAAAGAAAGGATGTTTGTGATTGGTCGATTATTTCTTTGCTGTAACTATGCTACTTGGCAATAAATCTGATAATCTCCTCTGGAAAGCTTGTTTATTATTATTATTTAAAAGGAAAATGCATTTGTAGGTTGAGCAGCAGAGTTGAGTATGTTGCACCCATCAAAAACTTGCCAAATCTTCGCTGCTAATGCCAAACAGCTTATTCTGCTGTGGACTCTTATATCGTGTCATTTCGATGGATGAAGTCTGAAGAAACAAGACATATTGGCAATTTAAACATTTTTTAATTTAATAAACTGGGGCCTCAGTGACATGTGGAAGAAACATAAAGAGGAACAACAGCCTGGCACCTCCTCCTCATGCTGATTGTGTTGGTCACTCTGGTACGGACAGCACGCTTAAGCTGATCACATAACTGTTCAAAGGGGTGGAGGTCAGGACTGCAGGAAAACCCCGCTGTGGGATTGCCAGTGGTTGCAGAATCTCATCTTGATATCTCTGCACCGAGAGTGCCTCCAATGACAGCAAGCCTTGTTTTTCCAGAGAGAGAGAACATGACCTTCACCATCACACTGCCTCCACCAATAGCGGTCTTCTTCATACTTTGATCCTACGACAGGGCAAGGAAATGGTTTTCTTCTTAGGATGTCCACTTCGCCGCCTGTCTCTGACACCTTCTATTATACTGAACTTAGCCTTCAATTTGGAGAGGGAACAACGGCTCACTCAAAAAATGCTGCAAAATGGTTTAAGTTGCACTATGGCACAGGCCTATCCAGACCAGTGAAACAGGGACGCTGCTCCAAAATGCTACAATCAGGCAGATAGATAGATAGATAGATAGATAGATAGATAGATAGATAGATAGCATGTACCATGAGTGGGAGGTGGGGTACTGTCTATTCAACACTCACAAAGAAGCTATTATGATTCAGCTGTAGGGAAAACAAATGATCCCAGAAACACATAGAGTTCCTTTGTTAACTATAGATTTTCCAGGGAATGTGTGTTTAGCAGGTGGCTTTGCAGCCTGCATGAGTTCCCTTTGACGGAAAAAACTGCATAAAGTTCCTCCACAAGAACCGGAATGTGTACATTAATTTCCAGAGACTTCTGTTCTCAATTTACCGGTCGATCTACGTCCCTACCCTCAGCTATGGTCACGAGCTGTGGGTAGTGACCGAAAGAACGAGATCGCGAATACAAGTGGCGGAAATGGGGTTCCTCCGACGGGTGGCTGGCCTCTCCCTTAGAGATAGGGTGAGAAGTTCGGCCATTCGAGAGGGGCTCAGAGTAGAGCCGCTGCTCCTCCACATCGAAAGGAGCCAGACAAGGATGCCCCCTGGGCGCCTCCTGGGTGAGGTATTCCGGGCATGTACCACCGGGAGGAGGCCCCGGGGCAGACCCAGGACACGCTGGAGAAATTATATCTCTCAGCTGGCCTGGGAACACCTTGGTGTTCCCCCGGCACAAGCTGGAGGAGGCGGCTGGGGTGAGGCAGGTCTGGGCTTCTCTGTTTGAGCTGCTGTGACCGTGACCCGGCCCCGGATAAGCGGAAGAAAATGGATGGATGGATGGATTCTGTTCTAAATCTAGTCTTTTGTTAAGGGATGAATAAATAGCCTGAATGCTAACATTAAAGGGAAAACTGAAGGTCGAGTATTCATCTACAGGCATTTCATCCACTGTATAAATGTACTGTAGCTAAAAACTGCACCTTTGCAAAGAGAACATTTTAACGTACTATTCATTTCCTGAACCACTCAAACTACTTCTGAATTCACCACTTACTATCATCAATGCTCAAATCAGTCTTTATATAACAAGATTTTTTCAAAAGAGATAAAACTCCTGAACTCTTATTCCTGGAAATGGAGGTACCACTAACATTCACCGGCGTTGCTCCAGCTGCTCCGTGGACAGCAAGATAAGCTATCTCTGTCCACATGTTGTGAACTTTATCAGCCCTTTACTTCTTCCCCTCTTTATCCTGTCACCTACTTATCTTCATATTCTCTATCTGACTGCACTTCCTGGCCCTTGTGTGTTCTCCCATGCACACCTTTGTATTCTGTGCTAACATAACCCTAACAGGTCTAAGCCAGAATGATGAAGGAAGAAATTGAAATTACTCTGCAGAATGAAGATAAACGACTTGCTCGTTCTTTCTCGCATTCATTTCCTCGCTCCCTTATGTCTCCAATAGTATTTACCTGTTCCATCAGCTCAGTGGTATAGCCTCAATAAAACATTCATGCATTAAGGGGAAAATTAGGCTTTCCCAGTCGCTTTTCCCTGAGGTCAGCCAAGTCAGCATATAATCTGTTCCCTGGAAACAAATTGCAGAATGAAGAACCCCCGGCCTGTTGGTAATGGATCCAGTGCAAGCATCAGTTTACCATTGATCACACTGGACCTGGCTGTTGGGTGTTCTTGGAGCTCTCCTGTCTGTTCCACTGTGTTATCCCACTGCATGAGGAAAGAGGGTATCTAGTATAAGAACGCATATAAAAATGCACTGCTGCTTTCATTCTCACTACTGAATACAGTGAAAACTGTTATTCTTACTCTCCTCAGATCAATCAAAGCAATTTGTTGAATTTCTGATTTTTGTTCATAACCAGTGAAGTATGTCAACATGCCTGAATCACTTCAGCGGTTTGTCCTTCACTCTGTAGGAAACAACAGTAAACTTTTTGAAGGTTATTCAGTGGCGATAAGTGTGAAACGTAAAGTCCTCACAAACGTTATGAATGTACTTTCAGTGATGTACCAAACATGTCAAATGTTAGATTCTTTTTTGCAATGTCTATGAGACATAAATGTAATTTTGCCTGTGGCCTGTGATTAAATACATTACATGGACAAAAAGTATTGAGCCACACCTCTCTCAATTCAGATGTTTTCAGTCCTATTTCCATATACGTATGAAAGCAAGCTGCTAGTCATGCAATTTGACTTTGCAAAAGAAACTGTGGTTCTTAAGGCAGATTTCCAACAGTCTGCTGACTCAGTAACTGCAGAGTCCCAGACCTCCTCTGGCATTAACATGAAAACAAACCTGTGCGTCAGGAGCTTCATCGCATGGCCGAGCATATCCTGTAGGTGTAAGGTGTGCAGGTCCCGCTGCTTTTGTCCATATACTGTAGACTGTTTCAATGCCAGTTAAATAGACACAATCCTCCTGAATAAAACGCTGCTGAATGGCACTTGCGGTGTTGCTCAAAGTACCAAAAAAATAAACGTGAACATCTCAACAGCAATCATGACTCAGTTACTCAATAAAAGCATTATTGTAAGGAGCTTCACATAAGAACTATTTTCTGTCTATTGAATTACACACAGAAATTCAAACAGACACATGCAGCTTACTAACATCACAGCGCAGACAAAATTAAGACCATTAATCGTTATATTTTCCATGTTGTCACAACTATTACATGCCAATGCATGCTTAGGAGATGTTTTTGGGTAGAAAGAACTTTTCTGCATAATAAATGCTAACGATGGTCATGGAAATGCTGTACACAGAGATATGAGTGCTATGGCACGCTGAGTAGACTTTGAGAGTCATTTAGTGACTTTGTCCTCTTCACTCCGTGTGGGACAAGGCTTATCATCATCTATCACAAGTGCTAAGCTGTTCCAGGACCAGAGATGGGCAGTAATAGTAATCTGATTACTTTTTTCAAGTAACGAGTAAAGTAAGGGATTACTATTGCAAAAACGGTAATTAGATTACCGTTACTTTCCCGTAGGAACGCTGCGTTACTGCGTTACTAAAACCGTGATTTTTTGCGAGAGTGTCTCATGACAGTGACGTAAGCGAGTGCGACATTCGTGACAACAGCTGTGTGCAGATCAACAATGGATCATATATCGAGTGCAGAGAGAGTATGAGCGTGCAGCGTTTAAAGTGTGGAAGTACTGACCTTACTTTGAGTTTGATTCCATAAAAAGTGACAAAAACATTAGTGTCCGCTGTGCGTGCGAAGAAAACTTCTTTTTACAGCGAAAAAAAACCCCTAAACAAGCACTGAGTAGCTACGACGTAATGGGAAACTCACAGAGAAACTCGCGGATTCTTCTACTGACCGCAGCACACCTGCACCAGGGTAAACCTCCGCCTGCCCCACTCCTGCTTTACAATTGAAAATAGAGCAAAAGGACCGCTGAGTCTTTGACTTTATTTACTTTCTGCTGTGTTTTACTTGCATCTATTTGAAAGACTGAGTGTAAACACAAAACATATTTTATTTTATGTGCTGGAATGTGCAGAAAATAGGTTTAAATGTTAAACTAATTTCTTCCAGTCAGAGAATGTTGCATATAATTACATTTTTGCCTGATGCATAAAGTTAAAAGATTAAAACGAATAAAACAAGTTTTAAAAAGAGACTTTTACATTTGATTACATTTTGTATGATGATTATGCAGAAAAAGTAGAATTGGGCTGAAAGAGCTATCGCTTTATCACCTATTCAGGGTGTAAATCGTGTTTTTAAAAAGTAACTAAGTAATTAATTACTTTTGAAAATAAGTAATCAGTAAAGTAACAGGATTACTTTTTTGGGGAAGTAATCAGTAATTAGTTACTGATTACTTTTTTGTCCAGGACAGTCAAAAGCCGACTGCGGCCCCACAGGCTGCAGGTTGGGCATAGAGGTTACAACCCCAACCTGTAAGAAAACCTTGTCTTACAGAAACCTAAGAGCCATTTAGCACCATTATACTTAGGAGGATGTAAATGCATTTACAGTGGGTTGTTTCAATGTGAGTTCACCAATTTAACTGATATTAAGTTCAATTCAATTCAATTTTATTTACATGGCGCCGAATCACAACAACAGTCGCCAGCTAAAGCTGCTACAAAGACAACCCCAACAACTCCATCAGACGACCCCCCTATAAGTAACCAATTGGTGAAAGTGGGAAGGAAAAACTCCCTTTAAAGGGAGGGGCGGCCATGTGCTGCGACCGGTTTGGGATGAGGAGAGGAGGAGGAGATAAAACTGTGCAAGGTAATAACTAAAGATTAAATGTGGAGTGGTGTATAAACACATAAAAACTCATAAACAGAATTACAGAGCAAAGTAAATATATGCAAAAATTATGATGTGAACCTGTAACTTAATTAGAAAATGATTGTCATTCTTCTTCATCCTCTCTCGTGGACTCCAGAGTATTTCATTAAGATGTGTGGTTGATGTTTTGAACCATTAGGAAGAAAAAAAAGCAAACTTCCTCTGCTCAGCACTTGAGTAGCTCACATGGGATTGAACACAATGCTGCCTCCACTTGTGTTACAGGCCGATTAACTGAGCTGTCATTAATATTTAACGATATTCACAGGACTGCTTTTCTCATGCCTAGATCACATGCAGCTGCACGTGACGCAAGACGTCGAGCCAGGAGGTGAAGCTGTGGGCCTCAAACACAACGCCGCAGCGAATAAGGACAAATTAGCTCCTGTTAAGTCTCTGCATCCTAACGACCGGTTTTCTGTTTGTATATTTATTTTCAGCGCATACCTGCTTACTCGTGTTGTGAAATGCTACACCCTGACGCTGTACTGCAACCACACCGTGTGACTAAAGCGAAACATCCTGAACACACTTTCTCTCGCAGTCTCTTCTGACACTTTCTCTTTTCTGATCACACTGCACCACCCCACTTCTTTGGCTCATCAGTGAGGTGCAAAAATAGTCAAGTGGTGCTGACTGATAAAAGATGGTGTGAGGCTGCCTAGAGAGGCTGTCCTATAATTATGCTGCAGATGGAGAGTTTCTGACAGCCAAGCAAATACACAGATAAAGCACTCCATGGCTTCTGATAAAAAAAAAACGCCAACCCAGAGTTCCCTGACGCACCAACAGGACAGGAGAGGTGTGGCGGAGAGGTAATTTTACAAACCCGAACGAGCTGTTCACCATCACTGTGGAGTTTTCTGGTTTGCGGTGTTTGACAACAGTGGAATCAAACTCATTCAAATATTAAAGGTGTGTGCCTAAACGTCAGTTTGCCTCAGCTGGAAAATAAAGTACCTCTTACTCTGCGTCAGCCCTGCAGCATTGTTAAAACAATTTCTCCTGAGCCGCGGATCGATAGTGCACTGTTGCTACAGTGAGGTAGGATATCTTCTGTGGCTTCATCTTTAAAATGGCATCAGGGAACTTTACATATCGGCACAAAGCAGTGCCTGTAAGTAATCCAGAAACAGCACCTCGACCAGAAAGATAAACCTGAGCCGTTAGTGCACTCACAACACTTCACCTCTCTCTGCACAGATTTTTAGACTTCATACATCCTTAAAAAATTGGAGTAAGGCTTATTCTTACTTCACTTCCTGATTTGAGCGGAAAAATATGTTAAAAATTAACTTCAACAAACTCTATTTGCCATTAGCGGATAGAGTCCCATTAGCCACATCAAACCCAGGAGGCAGCGTGGTTGTAAAACCTGACTGCCTGTCACAAAGTGCAGATGGAATATGAGGATTAATGTAGTGTGAAACCTAAACAGAGGCCTGTTCAGCGTGACTAAAAGGCTGGGATGGACAGGAGTACCTTGACAACACTGGAAACAGGTTTAAAAGGTTATTATAAAATGCCACCATTTGTAGATGAGATTGCAGTGAGTTATACACAAAAGGCATGTTTGACTTATCAAATGTATCTAATTACTTAATCTAGTTTTTTTTCTTTTTTGTGATTCGCTAAATGTTTCCACAAACAAATTTCTGCATTAAAAGGAATTGAATGAGAGTGAGAAGTTCATTTCATAACTGATTTAGCTCAGAGCCAACTGACGACTGAAGTAGTTTAATACACCGTGCATGACCACATGGTATCCACTGAACATCAAGGGTTTGTAGCAGAGCACAAGGGTGTGCATACAAAAAGACACACACACGCTATTGTTCAAAGGACTCGTACATAAAGTTACACAATGAAACTAAACAAGTGCAGCTCAAGCGTAACAATCCTGGAAGACGACCATTTATAATGACGAGCAGAAGTTCAAATTATCAAAGTGAGAAAGAAAGATGCTTTGAAAGTGGCATAGTTGCTGGTGCTACACAAGCGCGTCGGAAAATTTCAGAAACTGCATAAAACCTCCATAAAACTCTTGTGTTTATGGAGAAATGTCCAAAATGTATCCAGTGAGTGAACAGTTCTCTGGGCAAAAATGCCTCGCTGTGGCCAGAGGCCATGAGAGAACAGCCAGACTGCTTCAGGTTGAGGGCAAAGTAACTCTGACAATCACTTTGAGTTATTTTGATTCACAGCCAAAGTATGCAGAAGAGCATCTTTGAATGAAAACATGTCAAATCATGAAGCAGATGGGCTTCTGCAGCAGAAGACCACACCAGATGCGACTTCTGATAGCTGAGAACAGGAAACTGAGACTACTTGCTTCTGCTCACCAGAATAATAATAATAAAATAATAATACATTTTATTTGAGGGCGCCTTTCAGAAACCCAAGATCACCTTGCAAGAGAAAAAATAAGCAAATAATAAAAATAAGGTAGAGTATTGGAAACAGCTCCATCCTGCCTTGTATCAATGGTCCAGGCTGGTGATTGTTGTGTAACGGTTTGGGGGATAGGCTTTGGTACCGGCTGAGCAACATTTAAATGCCACAGACTGCCAAAGTATTGCTGCTGAGCATATTTGTCCCTTCGTGACCTTAGTGTGCCCATCTTTCAGGACAAAACTCAAATGATCTCAACAATAAGTTCACTGTACTCAAATGATCTCTGCAGTCAGCAGATCTCAGTTCAACAGAGCACTTTTGGGATGTGGATAAACACGAGATTCACATCATGTATGTGCAGCCAACAAATCTGCTGTGTGATGCTTTCAGGTCAGGGTGAGCCCAAGTCTCTGAGGAGCTTCCAGCACCTTGTTGAATCAGTGCCATGAATAGTTCTGAAAGCAAAAAGGGACTAGACTTTCTGGGTGTTCCAGTGAGGACAGCACACAAACAGAAGCACTACTGCGGGTTTTGCCCTGATTTACTAATAGATGTAGTAAAATTACCAAGGCTCATAAAGGAGAAAAATGTTTTAAAAAGAGAAACAACTGCTGTTCTGGTTGGAGGGGAAACATTAGGACTGTAATTTATACCTCTGACATTATTCTCAGCCTAGTAGATAGTTCATAAATGGCTTTGGAATTACAGAAAGGCCTGAGTACAAATACATACACTGCCCACAGTGTGATACATACAGATTTATGCACATGTAACTAAACGTCCAGTCAGTAATGATTAAGAATCGACTTTGAGCATTAAAATGATCAAATCCTTGACATTAGTGTGAGCATTTCAGGACAAGAGAGATAAGAGAGATCTTTCTTATTACTCTTTAAGTATTTGCACTGATTCTACTGCTTTAAGACATGTATTAATAACCTCAGCCTACATCATGCGGCGTCATGTTGGGATGTCACACCTATATGTGCGCGCTTATGTACAGTGGGCCTAATTGGTCTGCAGACGCTTGGTGTTGAAGAGGAGGAGGGGAAATGGGATTGAAGCATCTGGTGTGAGAAACTGCTGATAACAACCTCAGTGCTGCAGTCTAGGATCTTCAAAGAGTGCAGATAGCAGGGGATCTGTATATTGTGACAGTGTGGTGTAATAATGCGGTATCCCTGCACTGTGTTATGATAGTTTTCATTATAAAGAGAAACATGGCAGCTTACAAGTGCATCTCACTCTTAAAGCCTTGTGCATTAACCCAAAGTAATTTTTTTTATTATTATTAATTTGTGTGTTTTTTCTATAAAAAACACACAAATTAATAATAATAAAAAAATCTGTAACTGTAATGAAGAGCAGTTAAAGAAACTGCAATAAAAGCGATAAGAAATAAAGAATATTAGAGATATTTTAGTAAGAAGCGACTCGCTGGAATATTTTTAAACGGTGTATTTATATTTGCTATTAATGTCACTTTCTTTGTTTGCATCATTGGAGTCTCTCGTTTCTGTTGTTAGTTAGGTGCTGTCTCACTGCTCAGTTCAAGCTGTTTAAGCTCGCTTGGTAACCCGTTCAAACCAGTGCAAACAAACCAAACAGAGCTCATACGAGCTGCAGTAAACCCCAGAGATCCCATTGGCGATTAGTGAAGACTTACCATTGGCCATGGCCAGCAGCTATCAAGGGCAAAGGACTAGTTTTCTGCGTGGCTGTCGTGATTTACAGAAACAGATATTGTTTAAAAGCTAATAAAAAGCCAAATGACTGTCAGATAAAAGCTGATTGACTTCCGCTTGTATTTCAACAAACATGTTTCCTCATTTGCTCTTTATGAAGACGGGAAACAAGTCTGTGCAAGCTTGATTACTCAAGAGTTCATAATAATAATAATGGACTCCAAAAAGCTTCTGTCTGTGTGGAGATTTAAAGCTAGATTATGCTATTTATTTATAATCTTTAGTCCAGATTATATGATCTGCAATTTTAACAATTATAAGAAGAAGTTGTTATGAATCTGAATCTTTAATGAATCTCATAAGTCAAGAACACTGCAGGGGCCACGAAGTGATGCATCACACAATAGAAGCTATGCAGGACAGCCGCCGTAGCGCCCCTGTAACCTTACTCTATCCCTAAGAAGTCAAAGTACCCTCGTCCCCATTCTGCCAACAGTAAGATACACCAACCCGCTGAATGCAGAGAATCCTACACAGAACAGTTCCATTCATAGTATAATTGATAGTGAATGGTTAAGAGTCTCAGCACATGCCATCAAATTATGACGTGCAAAGAGAGCATTATCCTTCTCACAACACAACACACAGACACGGCAAATAATGGGACGCTTGACATTTAACAAGATTAGCATTTCAGCTAATCTGTGGCCTTAGCCCAGTTTGCTACTCTCCATTGTTTTACTATTGTCTGATAATCAGAAGCACCTGAGGAATGATGAGTGTAATCACTAAACACTGCACAGATACGGAGGAACTGAAAGCATTAACTGTGGAAAGGAGTATCTGTGATTTGACCTGATATGTTTATAATTTACACAGTTATAAAAAATAATGTTTAGAAAACAGTAATTTGAGGCAAATTACACACTTCAAAGTCCAAGTACATCAATCAACCCTAAAAGCCATCTTTTAACATAATAACAAGCTTCCATTCCAGCATTTGGCTCATAAGTAGACTGGAAGGCTGAAGGCTCAGAGAGTTTAGATTTAGCCCTAAAAGTGCTGACTGGAGGGGAAAAACTCAACGATCACTGAAATGGCTCTTTTGAAATTACATATTGAATCTGTAAATGTTTTACGAGTTAAAGAAAAAAAACAGACTGAACGAACGGAGCTCAAACACAGATGCAGAACGCAACACCTGCAATCTGTTCACATTCAAATAATGCTTTCATTCGCACCTTTGTGCCGGCAGAGGCAAAGGTTTCGTAATTATTTAAGTAAAGATCTTGTTTGATCATATATGATCAGAGTGAATAAAATGGATTAGTTCCAGCAGAAGTAGAATATACGGCACTTGAACACCCAGAACACCAACATAAATAAAAAATAACTTGATGGGTGAGTTTAAAGCGTTCTTAGATAAACATATACACACACACGTGCACAGAGGTGTACTAACAGGCACATTTCTTAGTTCTGTCTGCGCAATACAAAATTCATGATCTGAATGAGCCCACAGATGGCTGCCAATTTCTTACCCTGACATGCTTTTTCTGAACATTATGTTCATCTGTGCATGCTTTTCATTGTGCAAGTCCAGCAAGTCTGCAAGTACTCGAATTGGAAAAAGTTATTCTTTCGGGACTGAAAGCCGGGATGACAAACAAGGAATTTTTCAGTATTTATTCTGAGCCTAAAAAGACAGCAGCGAGGATTATACAGTCCATAGAAGTTGTCCTGCCGTGGCATGTGTGGCATAATATTTCTGACACATTTAGCACTGACAGACAGAAAAAGACGACTGGCTGACGCTACAATGACACACAATGACCATTTGGACCAGGAGATTAAGCCTCATCCAATTACTAAACTCATCCAGTAATCACATAAACAATACACATCTGGGGGGCTCCATAAAAATAGAAACTCCTACCAAGTCAGAGTGTGTACGATAATGGGAGCGAAGGCAAAACAAACAACAGCAACGAAAACGCCAATAGAAACAGACTGCAATTGGGAGCGAAGGTAAAACAAATGAATAAATGATTGTGTTTTCTACCCCGAGGCTCCGTGGCGACAGGGGTGGGGTCGAGTTTTCAAGTAAGGTGGAGGCAGAATAAAGGAAATAGAACATGGCGAGTGGAAGCTTCTGAAGAAAGAAGGTCTGGGTGGAGAGGAAGAGAGGAGGAAAAGTAGGAGGTGATGAGGGACTGGGGGAGTAAAGTGCAGAGAGAGGCAAAACTGGAGCAAGAGAAGGAGGGAGGAGGGAGAGAGATGTATATTAGCACGCCTGTTTCTGCAGTGACTGCCTGGATGTGATAAATGTCCTGCAGATAGCAAACAGATATCGTGCAACTCAACACAAACGTCACTTTTTTACAGACTCTGCTGTCTGTGATTTACACTTTCATTCATTTATTCTTTGTGATGGTAACATGAGATCTATAATGATAGTAAGCTACTAATGAAAGCGTCAAATGAAACATGAAACTCATGAGGTTATGACTGAATCCTTACAGGAGGTAACACTCCAGTGTAAGTGTTAAAAAGCACAACTTAAATAACTGACCATCCACTGTTACACATTTCTGCCTTAGCTACAAATGTGGATTCATGTCGAGCACCGTCTGTTCAGATGGCTGCGTGATTCACATCACTCTATGAAAGGTTGTCATCATTTTTTGTTTATTTTAGTGTAAATAAATTTTATTAAAAGACCAAAGCCGTCAGGAGCTGGCTCTGTGACCCAGCATTTTGAGTTTATTTTATATTTTTGATTTCTTATGTTATTTTGGAAATATGTAAAGTTATTGTGCTGTTTTTTTAGTTGGGGTTGAGTTGTGTTTAGTCTAGTCTAGGTTTCATCTATGCCCCTGTGTTTGTGAGTCTTTTCCTGTCTTCTGTGTCCGTCTGTCATGTGTATCATGTCTACATTTCTCCAGGTTTCCTGTTTTATTTTGAAAGTCTTATATTTCCATGTTCATTGTGTTTAGTTTTACTTTCCTTTGTGGCATCATGTTTATTTGTGTCAGCTGTGTCTCCCCGTGTTTCCACTTCCCTCATTACCCTCCTCTGTATTTAAGTCCTCCTTCTGTTCTTTGGTGGGTTTTCTGTTTGTCTTTATGTCACAGAGTTTCTGCTTCCTACTGTTCGGGTTCATGCTCAAACTCACGTTTGGATTATTTCACAGTTACGTTTGTTCCCGTTCAGTTTCATGTTCTTGTCGCTCATCATAGTTTTCACAGTCTAGTTTTCCCAGTTGAGGTTTTCGTTTTCGTTTTCACTCCATAAAAACACCGGCGTTCTCTGGCCGTGACAAAAGTCTTGTTTTTTTCTTACGCATGTTTCACTTTAACTGCTGAATTTTTTAAGAAGAGATTTTCTGAAAACTGGACACCACAGTGCTGTCAAATTTGCTTAAAAAGGAGAACATTTGTTAGGGAGGATCTTAAGCTATAGATTTAACACATATTGTCGTGGTTCTGGGGACCCAGTGTTTATCTTTTAGATCATTTCTTTTCTGTGATTTTATTGGTTTTTCATGGTTTTGTCTTTTTTTCTAGCTCTCTTAGTTATTCTTTAGTATTTTGGTAGTTTCTAGCCCTCTGGTTTTGTTACTGTGCCTCCCTTGTGTTCCCCGTGTTACGTCTAATTATCCTGGTTTCTATGTTCGTGTATTTCCTGTTTTACTTTGAGAGTGCCGTGTCCTATGTTAAGAGTATTCTGCTTCCTCCCTGTCTCGTGTGTGTCATTAGTCCCAGCTGTGTTTCCCTCCTGGTCCTCGTTACCCTCTTGTGTATTTAGTCCTCTGTCTTCCTCTGTCTGTTGGTTTGTCTGCCTTTCTCCCCCCGTGCTTCCATGTTTTAGGTTTCCTGTTTTCAGACGTGACACATATTGACAGTTTTCTTGAATATAAAGGCTGTATTCATGGGAATTTCAAAAAAAAAATCGTTCTCCTCTAGGTCTTCTGGTTTTATGAAGGTCTTTCAAAGATTTTCTATGAACATTAGCTGCTTGTTCGCTCATTTTCAGTCCAGTCCTCGTACTTGTACCTGACCGTTTTCAGAATCGTGTTTGTTTTAGTTCGTTAAGCCCCTTAATACTGACCTATGAATCATTCAAGCATAAAAATGCATCATAAACCAAAGCTGTGTCTACACATAACAAAATAGCTCATTTTAAATCGTATCCTCGGGCGCTTCGCTACAAACAGCTTGTTTTAAAAAAACTGAATTTATGAAGATGATAAATGCTAATGCTAACAGTGTGAGAGGCATCAAACTGTATGTTTTAACCAACAAGGTGAAACTAAGGGAAAAATCTGCAATATAAACCCTTTAAAGACAAAAAAAAAACATTTATACTGAAAACTATTATTTCCAATAAACAAGTTACACAGCAGAACAAGTTTGTGATACCTGTATTCAGTCAAGAGAGCATTATTTAATCGAGTATTGCACTGAATGAGTTTATGAAGTCAAAGAAAATGGGCCTGAGTAGAGACGAGCGGAGTTTAATCTGTGACAGCAGTCAAACAGGGGTGTCATTGTGCCTTCAGCACATGTCAAAGATTACAAGTTTGTGCAGAGGTTGTGTTACAGAGCTACGTTTTTTTTCTGCATGCTGGGTTTCAGCTACTTCTGTCTCCAGCCACGCAGTCGTGGCACACATAGATATCCATAAAGTGCTGGATTATTTATAACTATGTTGGGCTTTTGCTTTATGTATCTGGGTTAAATCACAGTAATTACGCCCCGACTGCATGAAGAGAAAGAAGGAAAAGTAAACAAGAAGCACAGAGGAAGACAGAAGACTGAAGGAGAAGCTGCTGAAGACAAATCTATTTATTTCTGTTTCCTGCTGTCTTACTCTTACTCTGCTATATTTATAATTTCACAGTATTTTAGTAACATTCTTCCTCTTTTATGTCCTCTACTTCACATCCTGTCACTACCGCACCACCACATTTCCTTCTTTCTTCTTCCGTCTTTCTAAATCTTGCTTTGGCGTCTTCTCAATCTCAGCTTTATTCCCCTTGGCCATCCTCCTGCTTTAACCCTCTTTTACTCATTTCTACCACAATCTTCTGCTTGCTCAAAATTTAAATGGCTGTTGGCAACAGGCCTGATTGATCTCGTGGCTGCCTATTAGTGTGGAGGCCTGTAGCCTGCTCCTAAATGTCCTAGAGGCACTCTGAAAATCATTCCTGTTGGTGTGCACTCAGTCCCTACTCTGAGTGTGGAACAGCTTCTCAGTGGACTGCCTGGCAAGCACCATAAAATGTACCATATGGCAGAAATCCTCTAATACTAACAATTCACACGAGAATCTTTAGTCAAAAACACTAGAAGGCTTTATATGTTTATTATATGCTGGTTGATGGCAACACAGAAAAATCAGTTTTCTACTTGAAGGAACGGTGTGTGTTACAGTCACGCATGATGCAAAAACACCTGACTTTTACATGTAAGCCTGCAGTTCTTGTCTTCAGTCATAACAACACATCAACATAATTCTCAGACCACAAAACTAAAAACTAAACAGTATGTTTTCATACATTGTGCATCCATTTTCAATGAATACAACAAAATTAAGACTGGAGTAGAATTGATTTGATGCTCTGTGCATCGTATGAATACTGTACTAAACTGCATCTAATCTTATTTAAAGACTCATATTTTTACATATTAGTCGTGTATATTTGTGTAGAGTGAAAAAAAAATGAAAGTTGGAGGATGACAAACTACTGTGAAAACTGTTTCTTTTTTCAATACTTATCTATTTTATCTATTTATTTTATTTTAAAAATAAATTTTCATTGATTTCATCATCCTGTATATGAATATAAAAATACTTGTCCATCTATCAGTGTGATTACCAAGATATAAAGGAAATGTTGTCGTCATCTTCTAGTTTCCTGTGTTTCTCAGTCACCGAGTTCATATAATTACCTGCTCACACTCTGCTGGACAGCTTAAAGCACAGAGATGTTCCTGCTCCTTTCTCTTCAGGTGTGGTCTGTGCTTTCTCTCTCAGTCTGATATGTCTGATAAAGCCTCAAAGACTTGTACCACTTTCACAGGTGAATACCTAACCACAAAAGGCAGCTTCTCAAGAGAGGTTGCAAGCTCACCCAGAGCAGCCAATCATGACCGAGACATTCGTGAGTCAATACAATTGAAGGTAAAGCAGAAGAGGCTTGCAGTGAACCCTTCTCCTTTCTAAATGTTAAAGTGCTGCTAAAGGTCACGGAAGGATAGAGGATTATTGCAGATTTCCACAGAGAGAGCTGAAGACAGAGAAGAAGAGGAAAAGGAAAACTAGAAGGGCAAAAGCTAAAAGGCTGGCAAAAACAGGATCCAAAAACAGAGTTTTGTTTAAACATGTCCACTTCAGGAAAACTCATAAAAGCTATATAACAGTAGATATTTTGCTTGTGACAGAATCAAACTATCTTTTGCCTTTGCCAGCAAATCACAGAGAGGAAAAAATGAGTAAGGAGGGAGATATATGCTGAGAAAACCCATAAAGATGAAGTAAACAAAGCAGAGTGTAAAGAAATACGTTGACAAGATGTAAAACATAAAAAATGGAAGATGGTGGGCCTGAAAGAGGGAGAAACTAGGGCACAAGCAGGAGGAAACGACACGCCGGTATTCTTTAAAGTTGAGCCATCGCAACCACTAAATCCCCGACGCCGCCTGCCAGGACTCATCACGCCCGGTCCTGCCTTGTCCCCTGGCGCCATCGTACCTTCCAGAGCTTCATTCATTCGTCCATAGCCATCTGCCTCGCTTCCCTCTACTGCAGGTGGCAGGAGAGGAGGTGGAGAGCAGTGCATTCATACTTTAATTTTCTGACCAAGTTCCCCTGACTTGTCTTCTCAGGGCTGCGTTTAGGAGACGTGGAGGTAAGCGCATCTACACATCTGGGTACCTTCTGCTCTCTTGTTCTTGTTTTTCTCTCTCTCTAAGTTTAGAAGTTCATTTTTTAGTGGGTCATCCTGTTCTTCTGCTGAAGTCTCTGTTCTCTGTGCTGAGAGTCAAACAAAACACACACACACACACACACACACCATTCTACATTTCGCCTCTTTCTCCTCATTCATCCCTGCACTAGCTTCACTCTGTGAGCTGTATTAATTCATGCCAGCATTGACAA
>NW_005187777.1:199187-205700 GCF_000239375.1 Pundamilia nyererei | reverse complement strand
TATCTTTAAAGAGAGCCCAAAAACTCTTTAGAGGAGACTTTGTTTGCTAAATGGATCATTATCCGTAGCTAAGGACCGAAGCACATTTTTACCAGTAAATCAACAGCTTTGTCTTTGGGCTTCACTGTTTTAGCTAATCACTGCAGACCCAACTGTTGCCCACTTCGTTCATCCAACACTCATGAGCAAGAATGCAAAACATTGCTGCTTATTCACTTGAGACACCAGCTCACTCCAAACTGGAGTGGACGAGCCAGCCTCCACCAAAGTGGAGGTGCTACTTCTCCTCTCTACTGCAAACCCCATCTACACATGTAGCTCCTGCTTGGAAAATGAGCTTGTGCTTCATCAGTATTTACTTGAAAAGACAAAAGGCTTGAAAAGGCTGGGACACATCACAACTTGAATCTTAGCAGAATGAAAAAGAAACATCCCCTTTGTCACTGCAGACTGTGCCCTCACACATCCTGTAAGTCATAAGACAAGAAACTGTTGAAACTGTTGAAACTTTTGCACGCAACGTGAAGAACTTCCAAAAGCAAAAGCCTTTTTGTTCAAATCAGATGAAGTGAGTTTTAACTGCTGAGTGTGAGTTAATTAAGTAGTTAAAGAGGCATGAAGACAGTGGAATAGTTATTACAGCTCTCAGACTATATTTACTTCCATGTTAGACATTATATCGCTTACAAAGGCTTCGAGGATAAACCTGAATTTTGAAAAAGTAAACTTCTGTCAGACTTTATTACATGATTTGATGCTGACAAATTAGTTTTAAGCCGTGTAATTCAGAGATTATGAAATTACTACAAGTGCAGCAGAAACAGACGTAACCTCTGCAGTCTAGCTATGATGAAGAAACTGTTTACATCGAGCTTGCAGAATAATAGTCTATTTATGCCGATTCCTCACTTCAGTTTTTGTACACAAAAAGGTTTATAGTGATAAATTACAGCACTGTGCAAAAAGTCTCAAGCAACCCTCATTTCTTTGTATTTTGCTTCAAAACAGCCAGACTTTCTATGGACATTGGCTCCATGAGTGAACATCTCATTTTCATTTCAGACAAATGGTTTGTTTGTTTGTCTATTAAACACATTTAACACTGACTTATGAATCACGAAGCATAAAAAAGACAACAACAGACAACAACAACTCAAATGTTTGTACGGTGATCAAAGCCTGTAGCTAAAAATTAAAGCAGTTTCACAGCAACTCCTGATGTTTTCTTTGGAGCAGTAATGTGTTCAGTGCTCCGTCACTTGGACTCTGGTGTTATATACAATAGCTATGAATTTCTCCAACACAACAGCTGACAGAACACATCTGGTGAATTAATATCAGTCTTTGTTGAACCAAACACGCAGCATCAAACCAGAATTTCTGAATTAAAAAAAGGACAAACTGCTACAAAACACCAGCAACAAACAGCAAAATGTAGCTTTTAAAATCAATTTCTGAGATTCAATCACTTTATCATGTCAGCACAGGTATCAGACGCGCTCTTTGTGGTCATACACTCCAGACATGTGTGATCTGTTCATGTCCATTTCAAAACAGTAGCAGATGAAATGTGCTGGGCTTCAATTTGCTTCACTTTTATAACTGGGAAAGCTTTTAGAAATGCTATGAATTTAGCGTTTAAGCGCTTTAACTACGGAATCACTGTTCATTCATCAGCACATTTTTTATGGCTTGGTATGTTAGTCACATCGTTTCTCCTTTGTGTATGGTTTGGTTAAATCCAAAGTGCTAAATGGGATCTTTGTCATGAATTAAACCAGAAAAAAAACGTTTTAACATTATACAACTAAGTATTTCAATCCTGAGTCTTTTCCAACTCCTTTTTTTTTTACTTTAATGTGAGTTTTGACAGTAAAGTGAGAACTAAACAGCTTTATAGTTGCTAAATATGGCAAAAAATAGCAAAGTCTCACTGAAAGCTGCCACAGCCAGAATAAGAGTGACGACGATGGAGAGCCAAGACACCCAGAGCGCCTTCTTCCTGTAGTTCTGTGCTTCATGGGGCTTCAGGCGCATGCTGCTCTCCAGGAGACCTGCAGTCAGACACATAAACTCTGTTACAAGGACAACTCTCTCTTTTTTTGTCTCTGGTTTGCAAGGTTCATTTAATGAAACACTTTGTGATCAAAGGTAAAGTAGGTGGCAATCTGAGTTATTAATACACTTAAAAAGGCGTTCAACTCTCTTTAACCCTGAGTAATTAGTTTAGTCTACTGAAAAAAAGCTTAAAGGCAATCATGTGTCTCTGAGTCCCACAGAGAAGAAGTGTTAAGATGAAATCTTGAAGATACAGAAAGATATTCTAATATAGTTTAATTCAACATTTTGCGCAAATAACTGGACTGGGGGTGTTTAGTACAGAGCGCTCAATGTAATAAAGGTTTACTGTGATCAGTAGAAAAGACAAATAAAACAGAGCAGCTATAGCAGAGTATGCTGGAGTTTTCCAGAAAACTACCCGCTTTGTTTCAGGTACACTTTCAAAAGGGTGTCCGGTGGAAAAAACTCCCGGGACCACTGATGTGCCCTACTTTTCCAGTACATCCTTGTATAAGAAGAATCTCAGATTTCCTTCAGTGTGAAGGAAGGTCACTGTGAAGATCCATTTAAAAAGTTTCAGTGCAACACCGTTTATAATGACTCAACTCCAAATGGCCCGGCAGACGTCTTCGTGGGTAATTATTATTGTCTTCTCATTCTATCACCTTCCAAGAGAGCATTAGAGGTTCATGGAATAATCTGGAAACACGAATCATACTGAACGGTAAACCGCAGCTCGTGTATGAAACACATGAACAGTGTCTGATATTCACCTTTCTTTTGAACCTCAACAGCACCCGTATCACTCCGCCACCAGCACTCACAAATTCAAAGCGTACGGAGGCAGTAATGTAGCTCCTGACTTTTAGTGTTAATATCATTGTTATTGTGTTATTGTAAATAACTAAAACTAAACTAAAACTACATTTAGACATGAAAACAACAACTACACTTGTGAAAAAAATGTAAACTTACTGAGACAATTTTCTTAATTTGAAAAAACTAACTGAACTAAAATATTGTAGCAGCATTTGTTAGCTTTAGTATTTATTAGTTTCATAGAAATGGAATAAATAATTCATGTATTTTAAATAAATCAAACTGTGATATTTTACAGCTTTATTGGACGGATTTATCAGGCAGCCCACAGACTACAGAGATGTGGTGTTAAAGAAAAAGAGAATAACTCTTGGTCTAGACATTCACATGAATTTCAGCCCTGCTGTGGTGTGAGACTTCCTCGCCTGAAGTCACAGACTAAACAGCCCAGATTCTGGACTGCCTGAAGCGTTTTCATTGTCATGAAATGTGAGGATGGCTCTGCAGAGTCATGCATTATTTATAAGTCTGAACTTTTACATCCAAAAGCGATTGTAAGGCTGTTTTCTTTTTTCTTTTTTTCCTGAAATGTGTCCTGGGGACTGTCACAGTCATCACAAAAACAAGTTGAGAATAGAAATTAATAAAGGGGAAAACGAGTAACTGTCAACCTCTGAACTCCCTGAGCCAAATGTTTGAAATGCAACTTGAAATCAGCTTTTGAGATTTGCTTTAAAATCTTCATTAAATGATAGTTTATGCATAATTAGTTCATATTCTTAGTTATTACTGAAAGCACATGTTTTTGTTTGTTTTTTTACAGTGAGGCACTGTGCCATGCTCATCATGAGATATTAAGAAAATTGCATATTTTTCCCACGCAGTAACACAGCTCTGTGTTTAACCTTTATTGGAACTGAGACTTTATTCTTCTGGTCAACTCCAATCTAAAGGTTACAGTGGTCACAAGCTCAAAACTCCCTTTAAATGGCAACACAGAACTGTGTCACAGAGGAGGGAAAATCTGCTGATAAAAAGCTGACAAGTCATAAGATCGTTTCATAAAGTGAAAGTGGTTTTACTAAAGGACACGCCTGATGGCTGAACTTGTCTTCAGTGGTGCCAAATTAGAGAAAGAGGAGAGCTATGTTGGGGCTCAAAGATAAAAAATCATCTTTGAAAGAATGATGAACATTAATGCGGTCAGACAACCACCTCTGAGCAAGCGCTTTGGTGAAATCCAGAACTGAATTCAAAATCCTGCTCCTCACATACAAGGTCTTAAATAATCAGGCCCCATCTCATCTTAATGACCTTGTAGTACCATATCACCCTATTAGAGCGCTTCGCTCTCGCTCTGCAGGCCTACTTGTTGTTCCTAGAGTATTTAAAAGTAGAATGGGAGGCAGAGCCTTCAGTTTTCAGGCCCCTCTTCTGTGGAACCAGCTTCCAGTTTGGATTCAGGAGACAGACACTATCTCTACTTTCAAGATTAGGCTTCAAACTTTCCTTTTTGCTAAAGCATATAGTTAGGGCTGGACCAGGTGACCCTGAATCCTCCCTTAGTTATGCTGCAATAGGTGTAGGCTGCTGGGGGACTCCCATGATGCACTGGGTGTTTCTTCTTCAGTCACCTTTCTCACTCACTATGTGTTACTAGACCTCTCTTCCCACTGTCACCAAAGTGCTTGCTCATAGGGGTCATATGATTGTTGGGTTTTTCTCTGTATGTATTATTGTAGGGTCTATCTTACAACAGCACCTTGAGGCGACTGTTGTTGTGATTCGGTGCTGTATAAATAAAATAAAATGAAAGTTGAAATGAAGATTGGTGACAGTAGGAACGAAAAACTCCCTTTTAACAGGAAGAAACTTTCAGCAGAACCAGGCTCAGGGAGGGGCGGGGCCATCTGCTGTGACAGGTTGAGGTGAGGGGAGGAAGACAGGATGTGTAGAAGAACACCAAATGTTGTTTACTGTCAATCTGTCCATGTTTTAATGAATTCAACTCAATTCCATTTTATTTATATAGCACCAAATCACAACAACAGTCAAGGCGCTTAATTGGATTCCTTCAGATTCACAGAATACATCACGCCGCACATACCCTGAGTACATCCAACAGACTGTCAAATTTCCCTTCAGTTTCCACAACAGCATCATGTTTTCAGAGAAGCTTGTTGCTCAGCAGTCTTTGTTACAACCACATTTCAGAGTCGCTAAGTGACTCTTTCGCCACCGATGCCGTGACGTCAAATCAAATTAAGTCCATTACTTTTATTTGACTTCCTTTTTTAAATGAGACCTCTTTTCTTTTGTGAGTCTCCAGCTCACCCTGCACACAGGCTTTTCTTGCTGCCACCTAAGGCTGTTAGTCTTACATGGGTGCAGACAGAAGGAGACAAGTCAGATAGACCATACAGCAACTCAGATATAATCCCTCACCAGATTCCCACCAGTGAAAGTTACCAACTGTTCCAAATAAAGCTTTGGTTTAGTTTCCAACTTGGTCCAGACTATACAAAAGCAGTTTGGACCCTAATAGATATAAAGATTGTAAAACTATGTCTTTCAAAAGATACATTATAGCTCCAATATCTTTAATCAAGACAGAAAAAAGCCCCCAGTCTGCATGTAATTAGTTTATGAGGACTTAAACTTGATGTATTAAGTGTTTGATATCTTTTATGGATCTCGCAACAATAAGTTACTGATCAGCGTCAAACTTGTGTTTGTGTTATTGCAAAGTATAAATTACAAAGTATAAATTTGTCACCATGAAGTGGAAAACAGCAAAACTCCACCTTTTTTGGTAACACTGTGACGCAGAAAAAAAATGATCCCGTGACTCATCGTAACTAATCTTTTGCTCTAGCTGCAACAGATTTTGTTTTTAAGGCAAAAGATCAAAGGAAACCAGAAGAGTCACATGGACTGTGCAAAACGGGAGATGGAAATCATCTGGACGACTGCCATCAGAGCAAACTGTGATTTCTGTGTAATATCATTGGGACAAAGATCCATTAAAATGACTTTAAACCAAACATGCATCAACAGTTGTAAAAGACCAGCTAAATGCTACAATATCAATGAATCATGCTATATGGCCTATTTCATTTTATATTTGTTCTGAAGAAACTTTTCTTACAACCTGAGCTGAATGTGTTGTAAACAAGGTGCAAAGAGTGATTTTCTATGGATATTGTATAGTGCCTTTCCACTCTATTAGAGCACTCAAAATGATCATAAATCGCACCAACATGAAGTGTCTTAGTCAAGTGCTGAGCTGCTTCTAAACTACCCACTAGACCCCTCTCTTGAGTTTGAGTGGAAATGTATCAGCTTGAGATAGACACGGTAATTAGGAATAACTTGTATTGATTTTAAGTGACTTTAAAAAAGGGGGCAAAATTACCCATAACAGAGTCACCGGCTCTGTATATACTTCAGTGCAAAATCTTACTAAGTAATACACTGTTTTATAAATGACAAATAAAAATGACATGTGTTTTTTTTATTGTTTACTATCAGTTAAAAGATAATATAATAATAACATCTGCTAATCAGTTAATAATTGGTTTGTAAACCATCTATGAACATTGGATTTATGGCATTTATAAAATTGTAACTAAC
>NW_005187777.1:196169-198104 GCF_000239375.1 Pundamilia nyererei | reverse complement strand
AATATTGCTAAAGTAATTACTTTCATTTATATCGCCTTGGTTGTTATCATGAGCGGTACCACGGCATTGTAAACATATCCCCACAAATTTATGGTCCGTTTTTGCAAGAATCTAAGACCTGCTGTTTGGGTTCATTGCAACAGCGCCCTCTAATGGCTGCAGTTATAATCAAAGGGATAGCAGTTTAATGATGTGGTTGCACAGCCATCGAGTCTGCACAGGATGGAGGTTAAGGTTGACAACAATGACACTAGACACAGAAGACTGCTGTTCTTTTTCCATTCCAAGCAGGAAGCCACTGTTCCGTTTAACAATGACTAAAAACAAGAGTCTTCTAACCAAAACCTTAAACTTTCCATAAACATAAAAACTAGAGGCAAAGACATTGGGAAGATTGTTCAGGTTTTTTGGTCAGTTTTCTACAAAAAAAAAGGTGAATTTAACTGACGACAAATAATATTTTTAATACACACAATGTTAAAGGTGTCTGTAGTTCCAGTTTGTTCTTCTGCCACCTGACGTGTATCCTAAAAGCTATTCCAAGCTGGAGTATCAGTCTTGTCTCATCATTCAGTGTGATCCCAGACATGGATTTCAGCTCTTAGAAATAATCCATCAGAACATTAAAACATTTCAGCAGTTCATTATTATTGCAGACATGCTTGATCACATTGCAAGACTACTGGGAGAAACAGTATTTAATCAGCATGTCAGCAGATCCAATAAACATTCTTTATATTTAATAGAGTCTCAATTACAATACAGGCAATAAGTTTATTTTTTGTTTTTGAATTCTCTGAAGAGTTTTTAAATTGATTAAGAAAATGCAAAGGCGCACTGGAGGGTTTGTGAAACATATTAACAACCAGCCTCTAGTTGCATGTCTTTTAAAAAAGGCAACTTTTTCCAAAGGCAATGTAGGCCAATGTCTGCGAATGAATGAATGAATGAATGAATGAATGAATGAGTCTAAGAGCTGAAGCGATTTTAAAGCTTTAAACTTCACTTTGAATTTGGTCATTTGGTCTGGTATGAATCCTGCTGATGAATGGTTGTCATTTATTATTCAAGGAGCAGACTAAAAATATCTCACATGAGTAAAAATAACCATTCCATCCCCACAGGGCACACACACACACACACACGCACATGAGCATCCATAACTTTCACAATGCATCCCCAAACCTGCCATAGGTGTGTCAAGTTACCTTCTCCCTCCACCGTGTCTGTGATTTTCATCTCCTGGCCCACGGTGAATGACTCAGGCTCCGTGGGGGTTTTGGCTTGCTGGTGGTTGTGGTTGGTGAAGCCATCCGGGGCGCACTGGCCGTTCCGCACCGTTGCCGGGCAGGGATCCACAACAGTCGGGTCTGGGACGGGGTAGGACTCTTGGGTCACCTGGTCTGTCATTCTTACTGCGGTTGTTTTGCTTTCAGTCTCAGAGGAAGATGAGGATGATGGAAAAAAGATTCACACCGGTTCGATAAGTGCAGCAGCCATCCAGCGCGTCCAATATGCCACCGGTGTCGACTCAGTTGCGCAGAGGGGAGAGAGAAGAGATGGCGATAAGACAAGATGGGAGATAACGGATTTATCTTCGTAGCATCAGCAGCGAAGCAACTCCCTCTGAGAGAAGTGAGCACTGTAGGATCAGTGCAAACACCCTGCTGGCTGAGCCACTTAGACACAGTTTAGGGTTAGATGCGACAAAGCGATAAATTGCAGAGATCTGCTGTGAATCAAGAAGGCGGTACCTTCAAGTTTTCCCCCTCCTCCCCTTCCTCTTTCTCTCCTCCTCCCATAATTCAGCTCTTAATTCAGAATCAGTACGTGCAGTGACATCTGCCCCGAGTTAGCCAAGCATTTTTACACTTTCTCTTTGAGTTTGCTGTGATTTATACGCACAGGAGACCTGTAGCCCAAAGCCCAGACCTT
>NW_005187777.1:189810-194988 GCF_000239375.1 Pundamilia nyererei | reverse complement strand
CTTTCACTGAAACAGCTTCTTGAGGCCACAGATCCACACATCAAACACGGATGTAAAACCCATCTTGCAACTGGAAAAACAGAAGCTCCTCAGTGGCATTATCCAAGTACACAGTACAGCTGATCTGCATGGATATGAAAAGGGGCTTTTCTGCTGTATTGCTCACGTAGCTCATCTGCAGCTTCATTTGTATGCAAAAAGTGTCAGCATGCTCAAAAGGCAATATCTTTTAGGTATTCAGGGCACTGGAGTGGCCAGTCCTGTAGGATGATGACCAAACCCTCACAGATGGGATAACAAAATCTACATTTTCTATCAGAATGAAACAACAAATATGCAATCAAATATATGGCTGATATTTATATGTGATGCTTTTAAACTCTGGGTTTGTAAAACCTGTATTTTTTATGTGTTTCAGAGGTACGGCTATGATGGGTTTGTCCAGCTTCACCATCACTGCAAGGTAAGTCACTATTTCCTCTGCTTTCCTGTGCAGCTACAGACAGGGTGCAGGTGCAGGAGCACTTATGCACTGCACTACTTTGTTGAACACACAGCAGATTCATCCCAGCTGGCGACTGCACCCACCCCGCAGACCTGCCAGGCTGGTCCTGGCTATGTGAGCAGCTGCAGAACTCAGCGAGGTGACACAGCATCAGTCAAGTGATTCGGTTCAAACAGCCGTAACGCAGCCCGATACAGAGCAGCTTGGCAACTTTTAGCCCCAAACATGGGCTGAGCATTTTAGTAACAGCAAAGTATACTTGACAACGAACAGTCTATTCTTCAGAATTAATGCCTAAACTTGGATAAGCAATGAACTTGTGCTTGTGTGCTTCGTATTAAACATCTTAGAGGAGTCCAGGCCTTTTGGATTCACCCAGAACATTTGCAGTAATATCAACTGTCTGCTGCCATCATGTGGCTCAGTTTTGTTAGCAAATGTAAAAGTTACAACATGTGCTTTAAAACCTAACCTAACACAAACCTAATTTCAAAAAGGCTGGGACACAGCATGAAATGTATATAAAAACAGAACGCAGTGATTTGAAAATCTCATAAACCCATATTTGATTTACAGCAGAGCATAGAAAACATATCTACTGCTTAAACTAGGAACACGTACCATTCCTTTTGAATTTGATGGCAGCAACACATCTCAAAAAGGTTAAGAAAGGGGAGATGGGGCCATCTTTTCCACCGTATTTATTTGGTTCGTAAATGTCTGGGAGCTGCTGGACTTTTGGAAGAGGGGTGTTGTCCCATTCTTGTCTGGTGGAGGATTCTAGCTGGGTCTTCTGGCAGTCCCGTGTCTTCTTTTTAGATTTTGATTTCATGTGCAAAATATTTTCAGCTGGTGAAGGTCTGGACTGCAGGTACGGCAGTTCAGGACTCTGACTCTTCTATTCCATGCTGTTGGAATAGACACAGTATGCAGTTTGGCGTTGTCATGCTGAAATATGCAATGACTTCCCAGATTAAAGACGTCATATCAATAGGAGCATATATATGTTCACCTAAAACCTGTATATAGCTTTCAGTATTGATGGTATCTTTCCAGATGTGTAAGCTGGCAATGCCACAGGAACTAATGCACCCCCGTACCATCAGAGATGCAGGTGCTTTAAGTGGGTGTTGAAAACCAGCTGGATGGTCCGTCTCCTTATTAGTCCAGAGGAGGAAAAGGACATTTTTTCCAAAAGGAATTTCAAATTTAAACTAATCCAACCACAGAACAGTTTTCCATATTGCCTCGGTCTATATTAAATGAATGAGGACAAGACTTTTTTGGCTGATGTTCACATATGGCTTCTTCTTTGTATCATAGAGCTTTAACTTGCATTTGTGGATGACACAGTGGCTAGAAGTGTTCCTAAGCCCAAATCACATGCACTGATTTCCATGACAGAATCGCCCCTGTTTTTAATGCAGTGCCACCCGAGGGTCTGAACATCAGTGACATTATCACTGATTTTTTAGTTTTGTCCAGATTCTCTGAATCCTGCTGATATTTTGCACTAAAGATGATTAAATATTTAAGTCGTTGGAATTTATTGTTGAGGAACATTATTCTACTTGTAGACTTCTGAGAAGGTCTTCCTGTCTAAGATGCACATATTTTATGTGAATATGTTTCTGGGATCATTGCAGTCAGTTATTTGCAAGTCTCACAGCATCCCAGCTTTTCAAAAGTAAGGTTGTAACTGACCAATAACACAAAGAAAATCTGTCCAAAGACAATCCAAAGATATTAAAAGAAACTAGAGCTGATAGTGGTCTTAATGTTGTGTTTTAGGGTGAAGCAAAGATGATGAAGGATGGGAAGGTTTTCCGGGTAATACAGGAAAACTGCTGGGATCCAAATGCTCGCATAAAGGACATGGATAAACACGGTACATGCACAGACACAAATGACACAAAGTTTGGTAGTTTCATCCTTTAATCAGTGACTAAAAGCAGCATTTCTTTTCACGGCCTGCAGGTGTCACGCTGCAGGCCCTTTCGACCGTTCCTGTGATGTTCAGTTATTGGGTAAATGCACAGCCAGTCACAGCAGATTTGGTCAAAAGCTGTGTGACAAAGTGGTGTCTACTGTGTGTCAGATAACTGAGTTGTGCATACCACTAAACTTTTGCAATACTACAAGCTGCTTAATGATCTTCACAGATATATTTGTGTATATTCATCGTGTCTTTTGATTGCAGGCTAAGCCTCACGACACACTCGATCTCTGTGTCCTTTTGAATGACGACTTGGCTAAGACAGTGCGTAGCCACCCCAAGAGGTTTGTGGGCCTGGGCACGCTGCCCATGCAGGCCCCTGATTTAGCTGTGATGGAGATGAGGCGCTGTGTGAAGGAGCTAGGCTTCCCTGGGGTCCAGATTGGGTCACATATCAACAACTGGGACCTCAATGCCTCTGAGCTGTATCCCTTCTATGCTGTAAGACTTTACACACTTGCATAATAACATGGGGTTATTGTGATAGTGTTTTTTAATTATGCCTACATTGGTTCCAATCATTTTTCTTTATAATTATGGCCTAATTTCTTATTCATTTCTTATTCTGATAAACACTACAGGAAGCAGAGGAGCTGGGCTGTTCCATATTTGTCCACCCATGGGACATGCAGACAGATGGGAGGATGGCAAAGTATTGGCTACCCTGGCTAGTGGGTGAGGAGGATACTGGAGTGGGAACAGAACATACTGACTATTACATCTGGTCCAGCCAACTAAAAACAACACTAATATTAAAACATGCCAGCTTTCATGTGCTATTTAGTGCATTGTGATGGAAAAATAATAATGTTTATATGTTTTTAAATGTTTTTCTTTCCTTAGGTATGCCATCTGAGACAACCATGGCCATTTGCTCGATGATATTTGGTGGTATCTTTGAGAGATTTCCAAAACTGAAAGTCTGCTTTGCTCATGGAGGTATAAAAAGATAACACCATGCTTATCATTTAGTTTACTATTAATATCACAGCAGTATATAAAAAACACTAGGCAGCCAAATTTTCAATGTATTCTTCCTTCATGCTCTTCCTTTAAGATGAAATAAGTGTGTTGATATTTGACGTTTAGTGCCTGTGTTCACGTGTATCCAGGTGGCTCTTTCCCATTCACTGTTGGCAGAATTGAACACGGCCACAAAGTCCGCCCTGACCTTTGTGCAGCTGACAACGATGTCAGTCCACGGAAATACCTCGGTTCTTTTTACACCGACTCCCTGGTTCACGATCCCGCCTCCCTGAAGCTGCTCATTGACATTATTGGAAAAGTGAGCTGGTGTCCAACATTCATTCATTCCACGAGTCACACCTCTTTGGTGGCGAGAGAGGATAGATTCAAAACACACTGAAGAGTACTGACTAAACACAGAGAATGTGGACTGTGAGAGTGTATGCTGATGTGTGGAAACACTGATGTTTTCAGGATGGAGTTATTCCTGCTTTCACCAAATCTTCATGTGCTAAGTTCACATTTTCCTGTTCCAGGATAAAGTGATGCTGGGAACAGATTATCCATTCCCACTTGGTGAGCTACAGCCAGGATCACTCATCGAGTCGATGGATGTGTTTGATGATACACTAAAGGTAGCATTATTTTCCTCTCGTTTACTTAAGCAGCACAGGAGAAAGGGTTTGTCATCGTGGTGGATTCTACCACACATGGAAAGAAAGGAAAGCCAGCCATTGTACATCATGTAAATCCTGAACCATGTTTATTGAACACTTAACAAAGAAAACAAAACCAAAGAAAACTCTAAAACAAATTTAACAAATATATGTGTTTTAATTTGTGTATGTGTGTATTTTCTTTAGATTTAAAAAACAAATCACACTGATGATATAGAGGCCCCCCAAAAGCTCATGTATCCAATATGATATACTTGGCATTACAGTTTTTTTGTAGATTTTAATGACAGATTTTTTTAATATCTTCAAAATAATGACTCTCTCTTTTGTGTTACAGGATAAACTGCTTGCTGGAAACGCACTAGAATTCTTAGGACTGAAACGGGAGCTTTTTATGTAACATGATACTGAAATACCACCAATGGTCATTAAGTACAAAGGATTTTTTTTTGCAAATATTTGTGTTTGAATGATTTTTTTTTTAAAGATTCTAATTATGGAACATTGTTATTCATGTTTATCATCAGAAGGTAAGCATTGTACTCATAGAAGAGACAGCTGATGTTGCTATTTTCAGAATGTAAAGATGTAATGTTATCACTCTAAGTTAGAGTAATTACGGTATAGTAATTGTAATGTTGTAAATGTAACAGGTTTTTCCATCTGTTTGAAGTTGCAGCGTTTCAGTAGGCTCTAAATAAAAATGTTAATATGATGCAATAGGCCGCTCTGCTGCTTTGCTTCTTCATCACTTGTTTTGAAGCAGTATTCTTCTTTCTTATAGTAAAATAGCTTTGGACAGATTCATCTCTCGGGTCTTTGCTGACATGGACATAATCAGTGATGGGAATAACGGCGTTACAAGTAACGGTGTTACTAACGGTGTTACTTTTTTCAGTCACGAGTAATCTAACTAATTACTATTCCTATCGTTACAACGCCGTTACCGTTACTAACAAGAAAATGCAGTGCAAACAAGTGGTTGAAGCTGTCCTCAGCTTACCGCATCTTATATCAGTTGCACGGAAGTAGCT
>NW_005187777.1:187043-188730 GCF_000239375.1 Pundamilia nyererei | reverse complement strand
AGCTTTTTGTTGTTATGTGTGGACACGACACTGGTTCATCTCTTTGGGTAGATACAAATGGTCAGGTACAACGACTGGACCAAGGACAGAACAAGCAGCCAATGTCCAAAGAAAAACTTTGAAAACCTTCAAAGGTCTGGAGAACTATGATGAAAGACCACTTCTCAAAATGACAGTACAGTCTGCTGTTAAAGTTTTGCAACAGCTACCTGTCATGCTTAGATTTCATTTATAATGTTTGCATTTTACTCTTACAGCCTTAGAGGGTGAAGCCCCCACTTACATGATTGAATTGCTTCACATCCTACATTACAAGTCAGGTTTTTAGGGCCACAGATCAGGGCCTTCTTATGATTCTGCATACCTGTCAGAAAACGAAGTGATTGTGACGATATTTGGGTCGTGCTTTGTGTTTTATGTTCATTTTGGTTGCTTATATGCATCTTGTGTCATTGTTATAATATTGATTGTTTCTTACTGAATCTAAAGCAATTTGTGGCTGTTCTCATTTTAAGAAGTGCTGTATAAATACAATTTTACTTACTCAATGGAAGCTAAAGTTTGTTCTTATGGCTCAATGGTCTTTGTGTCTCTTTATGTATTTCCCCTTTCTCTCAGAAGGACTGTTATTTTAACTGCTTTCTGTCTCTTCATTTTTCTGGATCTCATCAGTGAGCTATTCATAGATGAGCATATCAGTAGTTTGTGAGCCACGCATTCCTGACATGTTCATTTTTACGAAATGTGGGACACAGTCCAGGTGTGTGAGACAAAGGGACGAGAGATAAAATCCTGTTTAGTTCCATAAAAAGTAGGACATCTAGCCATCCAAAGCGGAGATTATTGTAGGCGATCAGTGGTTCCGGCCTCTGAGGAATAGAAGATAAATGTATTAACTTCAATTTTAAATCATTAGCAGTCTTTAAAACATTAATAAATGTAAATTACAATGTAGTTTTAAAGCATCTTTTTTGACTTTTGGAGCAACAGGTCATGATAAGACCTCAATATAACTCCAATATACATTGGTGTACCCAGGTAGAGAGGTTGAAAACCTTTAATTTATTTGGAAACACATCAGTGAGGATCTCACCTGATCTCATAACACCTAAAGGTTACTCAAGAAAACACGACAAAGACTGTACTTGAGGAAAGACTTGAGATGACGGAGGACATTTGGCATGTCAACTACAATCCTCAGCAGCTTCTACAGTTAGTGTTAGAGTGTCTTCAGGTCCTCAGTCACAGTGTGGCATGGAAGCTGGACTGTTCAAAAGCTCCAATATATCACTTGAGCAGCCTTCTCATCAGTACAGGACAGCTAAGCCACAAGGGTTGTTAGGAGAACCCACAACAACATTAAGGACAATACACACCCATAACACAGTCTGTTTATGCTTCTTCTCTTGAGCAGAAGTTAAAAGAGTCCTTTTAATCCAGGACTAAAAGACCCCAGAATATTCTTCCACAAGCAATCAGACTCCTGAACAAGACATACACTCACCCACTGCTACTATTGACTCCTTCTTCTTTTGGCTAGTCTGTTTAAGGTTTGCCGCAATGGCCAAAGTATTTTATCTGCCTCCATCTGGTATCCCTTGCATCCTCTCTGCCACAACAACCCTCCACGTGTCCTTTTTCACTACATCCACAAGCCTATTCTTTAGCTCAGGAGGTGGAGCACGTC
>NW_005187777.1:178023-187023 GCF_000239375.1 Pundamilia nyererei | reverse complement strand
GCATCCTCTCTGCCACAACAACCCTCCACGTGTCCTTTTTCACTACATCCACAAGCCTATTCTTTAGCTCAGGAGGTGGAGCACGTCATCTACTAACTGGAAGGTTGGTGGTTTGATCCCTGGATGCCAAACATGCTTGAGCAAGATACTAACCCCAAGATGCTCTTGTATGGGTGTGAATGTTTGATAGAATGTACATAGCATAGAAAACAAAATTGCTTGGGTGAATGAGGCATGTTGGATAAAGTTCTTTATCCAACAGAGCAGAAAAAAGGGCTATATAAGAACCAACAGCATGTTCTGTGGTCTTCCTCTTTTCCTCCTGCCTGGCAACTCCACATTCAACATCCTTTAATATATCCACAATCACTGCTCTGCACAAGTTCAAACCATTCAAGCCTTGCCTCTCAAATCTTGTATCTTAACTGCTTAGCCTTAGCCATCCCTCTGATATGCTCATTAAGAATCCTGTCCATTGTGGTCACTGCCAATGAAATTTATAACATCTACAACTAGGCTTCCCGGCTTTTTGTCAGGTCAAACCATTATCCGTTATTACACTAATTAAGATCTGTTACTAGACTTGCGCAATGCAAGGGACAACTAAGGCTTTCAAGCTTAGACATTTTTAAAACTCATTTCACTGTTTCTATGTATTACTTGCACTTTCTTTTGTCCATTTCTTTGATCTTTTTTTTGCATTTATATAATTGTTTTGTGGGAAGGGAGGCTGGGAAAACAAAAGTTTCATTATACTGTGTAATACTGTAAAACTGTAAAGCATTATATTTATTTCTATCGTGCATGTGACAATATAACCTTTGCAATAAAGCAGTCTTCATTTATTTAAAAACCGGGCACACAAGTCGGAAAAGTTGCGTTTCCTGTGCGACACTGACGTCATATCCTCTTTCTTGATGCCCAAGCAAACGTTGGAGAGTAATGGCGGCGTGCCGGGGGTCTTCGTCGAAATGGTTTTTCACCCGGGAACAGCTCGAAAACACGCCGTCTCGCCGAAGTGGAGTAGACGCAGATCGAGAACTCTCCTACCGACAGCAAGCGGCAAATCTGATCCAAGATATGGGTCAAAGACTCAACGTGTATCCTTTGTAAATATCTCCTCCTCCAGCAGGCTGGACGGAGACATGGCGCTAACTAACCGTTAGCTATGCCCGTTAGCTGATTTTGAACCGCTTTTGAGGTTCGGGAGCTTGACGCGGGAGTTTTCAGTTGGTGTGCTTTGTTTTGTTATGTTCTTGAAAAATATTTTAGCTTATTAAGTCGTTTACCTTTAAGTACAGTAATACATTTCACTCTTAATTGTTTTCCCTTTTGGCTTCGCGCTAATGTAGCATGCTAGTTATTTCCCTAGCTAATAGTTCGCGTGTTGAAGGCCTTGAAGCGAATTTGCAGCTTCGATTGGCCCACAGAAATACACAGCTTCACAAAAAAGCATTTATTCACTGGATAACGTTATATTTCCATAGTTTGGTCTGTAGTAAGTGTTTTTTTTTAAATCCATTAATTTTCCTCTACTGGTTTATATTAATGTCACTGTACCGACATAAATACAAACTTTAGATTTCTCTCTACGCTCAGTGATTTTTGTTATTTAGGCCATTATTTAAAGCTAATAAGATGCGAATCGTGACTCTATAAGCTGTCAAATTGCCGTTTTTGTTGAAAAAGTTGACGTATATCGGCTCCTTCAGCTGGTTAAGACTGTGTATGTTGACATAAATATAAGAGCATTTGTTTTGCTCTGACTTTAAGCTTAATATTTCCTTGACTCTCCCTTCAGCTCTCAATTAACAATAAACACAGCAATCGTTTACATGCATAGATTTTATATGCACCATTCTTTCAGCAAATTCCATAGGAATGTAAGTAGTAATATGGCTAGCTCTCTTGTTTACCACCAGCCACCTGTTGAGTAGATTTGACAGATATACTTGCATTTTAATTTTTTATACAGATAATCTCTCCAACCACCCTATTCTTGGCTGCAAAAGTGGAAGAGCAACCTCGGAAACTCGAACATGTAATCAAAGTTGCACATGCTTGCCTAAATCCCCAAGAACCGCCTCTAGACATAAAAAGTAATGTAAGTATCGGCATCGGTGCATATTGTATTGTTTAAAAAAATTTTTTCCTGTTGTCTCAGTGGTCATGGTTTGCCTGTGTTAAAGCGGCTGGGCCGCATTTCCCTACGCTGTAAAACGGTTCTGATTATTCTCCACTGGCCTGCAGTTGGTGTGTACAAAACAAATCACCCATCAAGGCTTGCAGTAATAGTGTAATGAGCCTCTCTGTTTGGAGTTTTGGCCATTTGCAATCAGATGTTAGGGGGTTAGATTAATAGACACATTACAGTTGTGTTGAAATGACTGTCTATCAAACTTCAGGCATACCTCCAGCAAGCTCAAGAGCTGGTGATACTTGAATCCATAGTGCTGCAGACCCTGGGTGAGTAGTGGTGACTGGAGTGGATGACTTGAGAGCGGTTTGTTTGTCCATATCATTGGTTAATTATAAGTAAGGGAGTAGTGCTGTTGATTACTGATGAATTTGTTTATCACAGCCTGCTGACTGAAATGTTTTATTTGCATATGGTTGTTTTCACATACATGTTTTCAGTGAATCATGTAAAGGTGACATGTCATTCTCTTTTTGCTAATGCTAGTTACGAATGTGGCACTAATTTTTATTTTATTTTTTTCTCCATCAATTGCAAAATTCTATGTTGAAACGAGGGATGCACCGATCCAACTTTTCCCATTTGTGATACCTAAAGCATATCTGCTGATACTTTGTAGTGATTTTATACCAGTGTTGAAAATGTGTTGAAATATGTATTCTTCACTTCCCAAGAGACTTGGGATAGTTTTTCGTTTGTTTTTAATGTAATGTTAGGCAACATGAGATTAATCTTAAACATTACTTTCTTAGATTATATGTAAAACGAGAGCTAAGAAAGGAGTACCCTAGATAAATTACATTTCGTGGATCTGCAGTGATTAGTAAAATGTTACATGAAAACTTACACAAAACATTCCATTATTTATTGTGGGTAAATAGATTTATTAGTGTTATTTCTGTCATTTATTTGCTATAGCACTATTTGAGCTCAAAATGCACATAGCTCTATGTTACAGTCATGCTTGTTTCTCCTTTTGTTCCTAGACTAGAGAAGTGTTATATAACTACAAATACTGTACATTACATAAAAGCTTCCCCACAAGTGCCCCAGAACAATCATCCTTCTGGCTTCTACATCACACGTCTGTGAGACAGAACAAGATGGAGTCAAATAGATCGGGTGTAGATTGGGTCATTAGCCTTGATATTGCGCCAGCTTTTTGAGTCACAGTTGGACAGATACCAATCCCAGTATTGGATTGATGCATCTCTGGTTTGACTAGAACAGTTTGTGCTCTCCTACTTCAATGGTGGAAAATCTGTTTATACAAGTCAATTAATTCTCACTTCAAATGTACCCAATTTCATTATCAAGCTCCAAAATCTACTTTTAACAACAGTACACAGATGTGTACTAATATTAATTGATTGCAAATTCTCTTGCTTTTTTACCCTTTTTTTTAAATCACAAAATGACATGTCACCTCCCAGCTATGTCTGTGTTGAACTCACCTGTCATGTATTTTGTTCCAGGCTTTGAAATAACTATTGATCACCCACACACTGATGTGGTGAAATGTACCCAGCTAGTGCGAGGTAGAGGCTTCCTTCTTTGCTCTTTGTGCCCTCTGCTCTTGTTTATCCCACCTCAGATGTGGGTGGGGAGGGGGAAGAAAACCTTGCTGATTTAATGCTTACGTGAAAACACTTAACCTTGTGTTTTGTTTTTTGTTTTTTCCTTCACATTGTTTTTGACATAGCATAAACGCTTATTAAAGCAAGACTGAGATGAAATTAGTTTTGAGATATTACTATTTCATATAACTAGAATATAACTGTAACCTTTAATAAACCAATAGCTACAAAAATTCAGCTAGAAACTGTTTTCAGATTTATCTTTGTTTCTAATAAAAGCAAGAGAATGTGTGCTTTTAAAAAAACGTTGTCCATCTTAATACTGCTAGGCTAGATTACCGGCAGCTTACAGTCCTAAAAAAAAACCCCAACCTGGTAGCTTTAAATTTCCTTCATACAAATTACTGATTGTCTAAAACTTTTGTTTGTTTGTTTAGAAATGGGAGCTGCCTTTGTTATTGATAAATTGCTCCAGTATTGGTGGATTTTGTGTTGGCCCTCATGCATGATTTGTCTGCCTGACTAAACTGTAACCCAGAGTCCATGCCGCCTTTGCAGAGCAGATGAGAGCAAAGAGAGAGAAATCACCACTCAGAGCTGTGCATTTAAGTGTTCTGAGTTTGGAATATTCTTAAAATAAGACATAATTATGAGCTGAAAATATATATTTAAATTTCAGATTACACATACTTATTTTCCTGTCTCAGAATTAGCCTGCACCCTAATTCATAATGATATATGCATCCTCATGGCATTTGTGATCGTTTGACAAACATTTATTCCTATTATACTTGATTTAGTGAAACCCTTAACAAAAGGACTATATTTAGGTTGCCAGAAATTCTTCTGTGCAGGAAAAAAATTACCAAAACGTTAATATTTTCTGTCATCCAGGAATGTATTGCTACCATTCTACTTTGTGCACATGACATAAATCGCACTTGTTTATGAATACAATTCAAAATGAACAAAATATTTATTTCACTGTTTACTAGACAAAAGTCTATAAGGGGTAGTATTAAATTTGTTTGTTTTCTGTGGTGTAGACTAAGGACAAATTTACAGTCCATGTCCGGTTACAAACACGTCTTTACATTCTCTGTTGCCCTGTTGTATTACCTTGGAAGTGGCTTTAATTGGCTATAAGCCCTTTTTTGAGATTAACATTTCTCTATTCAGAAAAGGTACCACAGCTTTTAAGTTTCCAAAATGTTGGACTAGCTTAGCTCAGTTTTTATCCAGTCTCGGTCTTGCCTTAATTATTGCGTTGGAAATCTGCTTAAATGCTAAACTTGACATTCTGTCCTTATATTAATGATAAAATAATTTTGATTTGCAGAAAAATTGATTTCTCTTTTCCTTCTGTCTTTTTCCCCTCTCTTTCAGCAAGCAAGGATCTGGCACAGACTTCCTATTTCATGGCTACCAACAGGTTGTTATCCTGCCCCTCTTTGTTGCACTTTGACTGCACACCATAGCTTCCTGTAATGCAGGGTACCCTTTCAGTGTCCAACCGGCCCTACTTGCGCTGGTGGTTGTTGGGACGCTTGCCTCCTCCCCTCAGCTCCCCTCCCTTCTTCCAAGGTAGCGGGACGTGGTGGCTTGTAGCGTTACCGGCCCCAGTTGCAGTGCGGTGTATTGTACAAGGGACCATGTGTTGGCACAGATGGGTTGAATGCAAAATGTGAAGTGTAGTGGTGCGCTTGAAACCCACACGTTTGTTCGGTTGCGAAAAAGTGCATAATTCTAAAAGAAAGACACTTTGGTAGCCTGAATAGCAGCTAAAGATTTCACAGATGTAAACATTTCTCATAGAGGGCCTTCGGTAAGTACCGCAGATTAATTCTTAAAATGTTGTTTTTCATATGAATCTGTTCAAAATGTATCATCTCTTTAGATATCTTCAGCCTTTTTAATGTTTGCTTGTCATTAAATGCACTTCTAGTTCAAAGTTGATTTAAGCTTAAGAAAAAGCTAATTATAACCCATTAAGGACCTGCAAAAAACATCAGGGTTTTACCATTAGCCCAGGTTGGTCCACTTGAGCCACACCATGCTAAGTCAAGCAATCCTGACATGCATTTCCACTACAGCCCTACAGCAGGATAGGAGTGAGTGACACAGCCTCAACAATATATCACCATAATTTGCGATACTGATGTTTATGACAATTTAGAGAAAGAGATCATGTTTAGCGGTTATTGCAGCTTGCAGGCAGCAACATTTAGTGCAGATAAAATGAAGGACGTTTTCCATCTTTCTTTTCCAGTGAGCTGCTGTCATTTATGACAGGTTACATAAATAATGCTGCATTATATTGCAATGGCAGGAAGAGAGCACAAGAGTTGCCAAAGTAGACTTTTCAATTAAAGTTGAAACATCTTTAATAACTAAATTAGGTCTTCAGCAGCTACACGATTTTGTCATATAACTGTGACGGTGCTGTGAAAAATGTTTTTCTAGTTTTACTTTGGCTCGAGCTCTTTTTAGTAACCCTCTTAAAGCCCTGCTTCTCTACTGTGTAAGTGAATCGGGAGTATAGGATCATATTGGTTTTTGCCAAAACTTGATGATATGTATCCACACAGAAACTCTGATTCAGAGTGCAGAGGGAGATGATCTCTTTGCTTCTGCTTTTGATTTCTTCTCCTATACCAGTGCTGGTGTTAACAGTTTGTCTGAGAGGTGACACATGTCATGCAGAGAGCGCCAAGTTTAAGGGGCCAGTTGAGGAACTGAAGTTTTTGCTACTTGAATGCCGGTTTTCTCACCCTTCTGGTTTGGAGTTTAAGGCCATTTTCCATTAGTACCTACTCGGATTGGCTCAACACAGATCGACTGGGTTCCAGTATAGGATCTGTTGTTGTTGTTTTGTTTGGGTATTTTTGGTGGCCGTTTCCTTCGTTGCCAGGTTTCAAAAAAAGGTTGTTTTTGATTTTTGTGAACAAGGCGCTCTCATGACTCAAGTGCCGCCACTGACCAGCCAATCGGTGCCGTGCAGTCTGACGACGTCACAATTTAGTACCTGCTCAGATAGCTTGGAACTCGGCCTAGCAGGCACTACTTTAGTACCTGGTACTATGAACTAATGGAAGGCTGTGGCGATTCGCTCCAAGTAGGTACTAATGGAAAAGAGCCTTTAGTTTGACTCCTGTGTTGTTAGCGTTTCATTTTACTAGTTATTAGCTGCTCGTAAATGGCCTGTATTTGTATAGCGCTTTACTCAGTCCCTAAGGACCCCAAAACGCTTTACACTACATTTAGTCCTTCACCCATTCACACACACACATTCACACACCGCTGATGGCAAGCTACATTGTAGCCACAGCTGCCCTGGGGCGCACTGACAGAGGCGAGGCTGCCGGACACTGGCGCCACCGGGCCCTCTGACCACCGCCCAAGGACACAACGACCGAGACTGTCAGAGCCAGGCTTGAACCGGCAACCTTCCGATTACAAGACGAACTCCAAACTCTTGAGCCACGATCGCCCCAATAACAATAGTTGAACTCGTTTTCTGCAATTGAAAACCAAACCTTAGCTGTTGTAGGATGCTTTTTTTTTTTTTGAAAGCTCTTCAGTAGTAAACTGCTCTCTTCCATGAAAAGCAGATAAGTTGTAGCAAATGGAATGTGTTTATCGCTGCATTACTGATCTTTATCAGTGGTTCAAGGAAATGACTATTATTGCTGTGTGGTGCAGTGGAAAAACAGTTGTACCATTTACTGCATGGCTTGGCACAACTTTACCTCTGCTATGGAAAAACCCAAATATGATGCGCAACTAATTTCATCAAATCATTTAGTGTGCGTGTGGTTTTTGTTTTTTGAATGTAAGGGCAAAAGGACATGCCATGTTTCTGAGGTGAAAAACCGGGTCCTTAACGGGTTTCTTTTAATGTAGGTGGTAGAGGAAATTGTTACCAATGTCTTTTTGTCTTCTGAAACTTCAGTTTACAGTGTCTGGATGCTGAGTGTGAGTGGTGGAGATGTGTTGGAACTTCAAATGTAGAAAACTTGTAACTCAAATTTATTTTGACTCAGTAATAAGGATTACATTAGATTTGTTTTCAGTCAAATTGGTTAAACATACATTTATATAGAGAGCGAGCATATAAAGCATTGGCTTTGATAACTGTTATCATCACAACATTTAGACATATTCCAGGCATTGTACTCTCTGCAGTGTTTAAAATGTACTGATGCAGAAGTTATTGAAAGCTGTTTTTCTCCCTACAACGGCATTAATAATATATTTAAAATGTTGTTAAATTTAACTGTGAAGTCGACTGTCTTCCTTTAGGCTTTTTGATTATGGATTAAGGTCCCATTAGCAGTGAGATGTTGTGCAGAGATCTAAATCGTGGCCTCAGTACACTTGAAATGACCAATGATAGCTCCCCCCAAATAATTAAGAACCTAACCTTTGTTTTTCATATATCTTAGCTGTCAGTGTTTAACTGGTAATAGTAGTCTGTATTCTGCAGTGACCCTTACAGGTCGAACCTGTGCAAAACCACACTGGGCACAATGGCACAAAAATTCAAAAACACAGGAAAAGTGATTTTTGGAACACAATAACTTGATGGACCAGCTGCATAAGTGACAGTCCTAACAGTAAACGGCCACAGTATTATTTAATTACACACATTACGTTGACTCTTTTTCTCCCTCTAACACTGATAAACCCTCTGCTTCCTCTGTGTGTCTCTGTGCTTCATATCTTCTGGTTTCTGTCACTTCTGCAGCTGGTCCATCACATTACGCGAGTTAGATTTTGTTTGTTCGACTTCTGTTGTGCTTTGTGTGCCTTCGCAACATTTTCCTATTTGCTGGCATTTGCTTACATTTCAGTACATTTAAACTCGTGGCCACTGTAGTATTCTCATGTTTGCAGTTGAGTTTTACAGATACACGTCAAACTGAACTGCAGTTATATGTATTTAATTAGGGTTTTAAAATTCATTCAGCACAATCATACCTATACAACAGGGCTGTTAAGTTGTATGCCTTCATTGCCTTGATGTTGAGCCACCTGATTAAGCAATTTAAACACAGTTCAGAGAGAGAAGGGGGGGCAGGGGGTGCTGTAGGAAGGTACCCTTGTCAGATAACTGTATGATGATGTCATTGTTGCATGGGTGGCCTCATCCTTGTGTTTTGCGAAGACATGACTATGATTCTATGAGTGGAGTCATTCCCTACTTCACTACCTTTTTGTTGTTCT
>NW_005187777.1:161668-177569 GCF_000239375.1 Pundamilia nyererei | reverse complement strand
TAATCTCTTGCAATTTGCGTTAAGTCCTTTTCTTGGTTCTTTTGTAGGCATACTTAACCAAGACAAGTTTATAGAACTAACAGCTTTAAAAGTGACATCAGAATTTTAACAACATGCATATCCTGCATTTTCAGAGTTAACCCATGAGTTTCTGCAGATTCTGGAGAAAACGCCCAGCCGACTAAAGAGGATACGCAACTGGAGGGTAGGCTGGATTTACTGCCCTGTTTGTTAGCCATTAATGTATTTATATTTTATTTTTGCAGTATTGGCAGCAGGTTTTTAAAATTGCAAATACCTCATGTAGGTGCTGTTAGAGAACTGTAGTCGAAATCTTGCCACATTGAGCATTACTGCCAGTTTGTGTAAATTAATAAAGGGCTAGTTTAAGTAGAGATAACTGACTGATGCGCAGCAGGAAAGGTTATTTATGGAGCCCAGGTGGTGTGAATGATGAGACTTGAGACAGAAAGTTTCTTAAGAGAACAATGTAGGCGAAAATCACGTAGCTGCTGAAGACCTGAGGGGCAGTGGAACAAAATAAGTACAACCACAAAATAAATAAATCTGCTTACGTTAATTTCACTGCTTGAATATTCAGGACCTGTAGGGCCAAGTCCATTAACATTTCAATTTTAATTCAGTTTACTGGTAAACACATCTATGATTCCACTGTTCCATACAATAATGTGACTCTGAACATTACATTATGACATTTCACAAAAGTACAGTAGTTCACTTAAATTTCTCATTGTTTTAGGTTCATAGCTTTATCTGTACACTTCAGGCTATGTTCAGGTAGTGTTTGCAATAAACAAATACGGAAACAGCATGAAAAAAGGCAGTTGTCTAACAGACAGCACAGCCGCATTTAAGCCAACAAGTAAGAATAATCAATTAAGTGTACACTGTTTTAAAAAGAGCACGTTTAAGTGATTAAATAAGCTAGAGTGTACGGAAACAATCGTTCTCAAAGCAAAGTATAAAGAATAATGCAAATTCAATTATAGAAACAACTGACCAGCGGCCATTGCTATCGCCAAAGGTTCGAGACACTTACTGCTGAATTACTACAATTTTTATGGTTCATTTAAGAGAAGGAAAGAGCCGTGTTTCCCACGCCATTTTCGACGCCGTTCATGCTTATAGCCACAGCAGAAGCCGAAAAGTTTTCCTCCACACCCAGGTCTTATCTTATGCAGCAAATCAGGAGAGGGACCTCATATCAGCTGACGTAGGTCATGTGGCAGTGTGTAGTTGACGTGGGTTACATTTGCCATCATCTTGCAGCTACAAAAACCAAAGTCATACCAGCCTTATTTTCTGTCCTGCAGGCAACGCAAGCTGCCAAAAAGCCTAAGACTGAAAACGCCCAGATGACTGACAACTCATTTCCTGGACCTTCACTGGCCCAGGACCAAGCTGATGCCTCATTTCCTGGCGTTCCTTCTTCCAACCCAGGGTTTTCCAAAGCAGGCACTACCTTTCCTATGCCCATGCTCAGCCAGTCCGGTGGAGTAGCTCTGGCTCTAGACTCCATAGCCACCACATACAATCCAGGTAGCCACAGTGAATGGCCCCAGGGCAACCAGAGCCAGCAAGGATACTCTACCACCTGTATAAAACAAGAATCGCTCAGCATCCCTATCCCAGAATCTTTGCAAACTTCTACTTCCTCTTTGCTTCAGCATCCAATTGTATACAAGACTGAAAAAATAGATTTCAACCCAGTCAAACAAGAACAAAAGGGAGCTGGTGCGAGTGGAGCTGCTAAGCATCAACTAGCACCTCAGTCTGCTTACCCTCCACCAGCTCAGCCGTCTCCGGCTCAGAAGCTGTCACTGGATAAATACAGAGAGAAACATGCTGCAGAGCTGGCTGCCTCCGGGCAGAAACGTAGGCAGGAACAGCATGGTGGAGTAATGGACTGTGATGTAAGGGAGGATTTGTTGTCCTCCTCTTCTAGCTATGCACCATCCGTGATGAGCCAAGGAGACAACAGAAAACAAACAGTCCATGGCAGTGGTGGCAGCGCTACAGCTTCCCCAAAGAAAATGAAAGTGCCCTCCTCATCTTCGGGCCAAGATAGACGCCATCACAGTGACAAACGGGACAAAAGCTCGCTTAAAGTTCGCTTAGCTGTGCCGGGGGCCAGCAGTGGTTCCCAGCTGGATAAAAGCAGTCAACAAATGAGCAAAGATGAGCTTAAAATGAAGATTAAAGTGTCGTCCTCTGAGCGTCACAGCTCATCAGATGAAAGCATGGGCACCAACAACAACAAAAGTAAACATTCCAGCCCGATGGTGAGCAAAGAGAAACATCGTGGGGCAGAGCACAACCCCCATCGCCACCATAAACACAGTCACGCCCCCACACACAGTGGCAACGGCCGCGGAGCTACAGAGGGCTCAGGCGTTGGGATAGGCCTGCTGCGAGGTCCTCCTGGACTCATCAGCATGGAAGGAACAACACATGGGCCTCCTGGGCCCACCTCCTCATCACGCAAGAGGGCATATCCAGAGCCCAGCCACAACCACCACCCTTCGGCCCCATCCTTCACTGCTAGCTCCAAAGTGAGCAAAATCTCCAAGGGTGGCTCTAGTGCTGCAGGTACTTCATCTTTTTCTTCCCCCTCTTTCCCTCCTTGCTCCTCTCCTGTACTGCAGTGTGTCTCATCTGGCTTGCAGCTCTATGGCTAACCTCCTTCCCTCCCTACCTCCACCCCACCCTTCTCCTCCTCCTTCTCCTTATTCTCGTTTCTCCTCCTCCCCTCCTGTCACACCCAGGTGGGCTGCGGACCTCTCAGCAGTACCCTCCTCCTAGTGAATCGCCACATGAAGTGGGAGAGCAGAGACACTGAGTCCACCCCTCTGCAGCCATGGCCAGCACATGAAAATGGCAACAAACTACACACAGTTCAAACTTTAAAGACTATGCTCACCTCTTTGTTAAGTGCCCTAGAAAAAAAACCCTCTATGTGATGATAAACCCTTTATTGAAAGGCAGAAAGTTATCTGCAAAAAAAAAGAGTATTGTTGGACTTCTCAGCTTCTGAGATGTGAAAGATGAAAAATTATGCTTCCTGACTGTCACATCTCTGGGCTTTGGTGCTCAGTCCTCTTTCTGTTATTGTGTTGAATTGTTGCTTTGTTATTCTTCCTCCTCAAATGGGTCTAGGAACGTGTAAAAGGTGGTTGTGTGTTTGGGAAAGCTTGTTTCAGTCAGGGGGAGAAGTTCTTTCCCTACATGTCAGATCTCCATATGAGAAAACACAAGTATTACAAGTTCTATAAAAAGCAAGGAAGGTGCACTTTCCTTGCTTTCTTCCTTTTTCTTTTCTTTTTTTTTTTCTTTCTTTTTTATTATTTTCATTGAATCACATTTTTGTGGTTTTTATGGAGGAAGATGGTGGCCAGGTGGAGATGCCTTCAGTTTGCTGATATTCCATTTAGTACTGTTGATGGATGCAATTTTTTAGGTGTTTAAAATTCATCTCCTAAATTACTTTCTTGTCTTGGTTTCTTTTTATACTTAAGTACTGTGCGTATGATTTGCATGTTTCAATCAAAGGGATTTGGAAGGAGAGCGCTAACTTGCTGTTTACAAAAATGGAGATAAATGTACATACGTTTTTGTATGTTTAAAGAAAAAAAGCTATACCATGACTACTCAGGTTAGGAGCTGCTTGTAAGTATAACAAGATTATTGTAATACCTATAAAAGAGTTTTATTTTGTTGATCAGTGGAGTGGGTATCATCGGGTAAATGATCGAAGCATTCCAGTGCTTTTTACAGCCTTGCTATAAGACAGTGATGTACTGTAGGTTTCCATCAGAGAATATTACTTGATTCCCTCAGCAACTGGCACATCCGACACCTACTTATCACATAAGAGCGATGCAATTTGTACCAAAAAATTATTTTTTTGGACCTCTTAAGTAGACTTGAAGCTGGATGCCAAAGGTTGTGCCTCAACAAGGAAAAAAAATAAAGCTGGCAAGGACAGTAGTTGTGCTATTAAAGTTTACATAACCCTTTTTATTTTAACTGCATCAGACATTTCATAAAGTTGTAGCCCTTTAGATAAAAAGGGAGATGCCCATTGTTCAGTCACTGATTCACAGGGTACTGTTCAGGATGAAACACTTGTTGCCTCGCTTTCATTTAGCTGTGAATAATTGGCCACAGGCAGATTGACCTGCCTGATATGTAGGTGACCTCAAATATCTGCAATGTAGACGTGCTTCATAGTTTGTGTATCACTGACTTTCTTTTATTCGGTTGGTTTTATTATGTTTGCAGCCCTGTCCGTGTCTGGACACGGCTTTATTATCACTTTCATACATTAAACACTCTTCCGTTGTAGATTCTTGATATGACCCAATCTTCTCTGTTTCTGACTGGGTTACTTGTTTTATGTTAAGCGTGTGCATAATACAAATTAGGCTGAGGCTATATTGTACCCTGATTGGGGATTTGCATTCAGGCACACAGGATTACGGCAGTTGTAGAACATAAGCTACTCTTTACATCCTATTTCTCCATTTTTCATTTCAAAATTCCAAATAAACTTTAATGTTGCCACTACCCTGACACAGAATAAGTCCTGGTGGTCTTTGTCATTTCATGCAAAATAAAAACATACTGTACTGATTTGTAGTTACATTTGAGGAGACATGGCATGATATTTAAACACAGATAAATGCTGAATTCTTTGTGATCCAATATAAAGGTATGGGGGTCACTGAAAAATGATGGTTGGACTGAAGTATAGATGATGCATTTTCTTTTTATTAGAACTGAAAATACCATAAAAACTAAATGGCACATGTATGAGGAAGGAAAAATCCTACATGTAATTCCCATTTTATAGATCATATCACTGTATACAAAAGTGCTTCTCATAACTATGGTTTTTCTTTTTCATCCTGCCCATCATTGGCACTACTGCTATAGTGCTGAATAGATAGTAAGCTCTCACAGGGTCACAAAAGACTGTTTGATGTTTTGACTTGTATAAATCAAACTCAGTGAAATCTTGTAATTTGAAAACCGTCCTGTCTGATCGCGGTGCATATTTCCTCTTTCACGTCACATTTGTGGGGATGAACGAATGCTTCAGCAGCTGGTCAGCTGATGGACGTAGCTTCTGGTCACTAGAGAGACAATGAAATTAGATCAAAGTAAACGAAATAAAAGATGCAACGCCTTCTGCATGTAACCACAGACTGCACATAATAAACGGACAACATGCCCACCATGTTGAAATTCCTGCACAGGATACCTTACATTTTAGACACGTTTCAAACCGTTAATGTCACCTTACACCGAAATAGTTAAAAAATAAAAACGGTCAAGTATATAGACTTACACAGTGGATTTCTGCTTCTGTGTTAGACCTACACAGTATCACCAGGTCTCATACCTGCTTGATATAGTAAATCTGAAATTGTTTTGGCATGCAACTGAGCTTGTGAAATAAATTAATACATTTTTAAAACTAAAATCTTTGCACTACATCTCACCTTGTCAAGCAGATTTTTACAAATTCCTTTGCATTTTCTGAGAAACTGTCTGGTAAGGAAGGCATCAACCCTCTCTGAGCCCCAATGTAGAACAAGGCAGCCATCTTGTCCATGTGTGCCAGCGGTGGTTTCCCTGTGGCCATTTCAAACACCGTGCACCCCACGCTCCATATGTCTGACTTTCTCCCATATCCTGTTTCATTGATAATCTGAAGTGAGAGGACAAATGTCTAAAAAGTAAAGTTGAGGTCTCATGGCAGCGTAAATGTTTGCAGATTATTGATTTAATTTTTTTTTAATGACTGAACTCCAGTGTACCTCTGGTGCCATCCAGTAAGGCGTGCCATGGACAGACTTGAGCAGGTCGACACTGTTGCAAGTTGTGTGATGCATACAACTTAGTCGACGTGCGCATCCAAAGTCTATGAGTTTGATGACACCAGTTGGCATTAGCATGACATTGTTTCCCTTCAAGTCTCGGTGAATCACCCTGTTCACGTGAAGGTAAGCCACCCCTTCCAAAATCTGTTGAGTGTACAGAGCCAGGACTCGCTCTGGCAGTGGACCAAATCTGAGGGCATCAGATAATAACTTGTACTCGGGGCTCTTGTGAAGAACAGTTATTTTGCCAGAAGTGATAGCTTCAGACAAAATATTTCAGACTAACCTGTGAATGATGCTTGCAATGGAGCCTCCTGGGATATACTCCATGAAGATGGAAACCACATGCTGCTGAAGCGAGGTACCCAGGAAGCCAACAATGTTGATGTGTCTGAGGGTTTTAAGCAACTCCACCTCCCCCTGCAGACGACTGTATTCTTTATTTGCAGCATCAGCGTCCGAGGAATCGAGGATCACCTGCTTCACAGCTATTAGCTGACCCTGACTGGTCAGGCCACAGTACACCTGGTAATGTGAGGCAATAAGACCTGCTGTTGTAAATGATTTTGTTTTTTCTGGAATATTCTGGAGTGCATGTTTTAATAAATGAAAAGCAAATTTTCATGTCAGAGAAAATGTCAAAGAAGGTCAATTCTAGTAGTTCATTTAGTCCTAAATGAACACACAGTGGCAAAAGTAGGTCATTCTGAGTAATTTAACAATTTTTGGCTCAGTTCTTGTTCAGTTTTTTGCTATGTGCTATCAAAAGTTAGGATACATACTGTGCCATAGGCGCCCCTGCCTAGTACTTCACCCTTTCTCCATGTGACGGTGTCATCCAAGACCAACCCAGAGCCAAGCACAGTGCCACTGCCTCTTGAAGCAATCTTCAATAAAAGGCACATAATGATAATTACACTACAAGAAAGCGTTATCACAGCTCATTCAACATTTTGTTATGCATTAGTAATGCTTCAGTTTTAAATATGATCAGTTTATCTTTGTTAAATGGGCTTTAAAGGCAACGTTAATTAAACCATTACTTAAACCTTTACTTGATCCCCCTGTCTTAGTGCAGGCCAATGTTTAACCTTCATTTAATTAAAAAGATTCTTGAAGGAGTAGTTGTAAAACAGCTGGGTTATCGTCTGCAAAAGGATGATTATTAGAATAGTTTCAGTCAAGATTTAGAGTTCACCATAGCACAGAAATAGCTAATGAATGCAATGTTATTCTGTCAGGACAAGCAAGGAAAGCAGTGCTTGCCCAGTGAAATCTAATAGCAGACATAACACCGAACTGAAAGTAATCCCTCTCCTGCCGTCACAAACAGCATCTGCTTGAATGTGTTATTGTTTGTTTCACATTTACCAGTTCTGTTTGCATTGTTTATTCTCTAATACGTATTGTGCAAATTACACATACATTCCTGTTTCAAGAGTCCTGGGAGAATCACGGTGCTTAATTAACACATGGCACGTATACCCCGTGTCCAGTTCTGCATGTACTCTCCGCTGCTCCACTTCTTTGAAGAATAAACAATCTAATGGGCATCTCTTCTCCAGACCCTGATTCTCTAACCAGAATTGAAAACCTTATTGTTTCCTCCTCAACCAGCAGTATTTATCGGTAGATAAAGATTTGACAGTTTGACTTCCGAAACGGTTACCTCGGAAAACATATTTAGTCCCATGACACGATCGTCTTCTCTGCTGGATTCCTGGTTGCTCTTTTCCTTATTTGGATTAAGCGGGCCTATTGATGCATCCCTCTCATCCAAAGAGATCAGTTCCTCTGCCAGACACTGCAGCAGATCGTCTGTAAGTGGCCCGTCACCTGCTTCATCCAGAAACTTCTGGTAAACAGGGGATGTAATTGTGTAGCTGTTGCTACTTGAAGATGTCCATGTGTCCATCTTTGGCCGATGAGGACGTTTTGATAACACGGCCTCTGGAAGTGGTCTGTTTTGATTTCCTGTTAATGAACTTACTGTTGTGTCTTGAATATTTTTGTGTGTGTGACTGAAATCTGCACCATGAGAGGCAGATGTTGGTGTAGTGAGAGTGCTGTCATCATCACATTTGATCGTTTCAGAGTCATGTGTAGGAAAGGTCTCTTCTATTGTAGACAGGTGACTTTCACCCTTGTCTTGACAAATGTTGACACCTTTGTTAAGAACTACCTCAGTGTCTAGTTGAGGATTATTTCGCCCTTTGTGGATGCCCTTCCTGACAGGTGTGACTGGAGTTTTTATCCTGGACGGCGCAGGCTTTGCTTTGCTTTTAGCTGAAACCACTGTTGTCTCAGCTGGGCTTCTGTTCGGCTTACTGTGTGCTGATTTCAGTTGCCTGTGTTTTGCTTTATGGCCCTGTTGTGTCTTCTTAGGTGGAGCACACTGGGGAGGGCTTCTCTCGTTTAGTTTCTCACAGGTGTAAGGAACTCTGAGGTTTTCATAGACAGGACCGGCAAACATCTCATAGATGGCTGGCCCTTCTTGACTCTGACTCTGTATCTGCTGAAACATATCCTTGTAGGTGATGAGGTCAACGGCAGATTTAGACCTTGGTGTTTCCTCTACACAGGGTTTTCTCAGCTGCTGGGCACTTCTCAGCTCCCTCCCTTGTGCGTGCTGCTGATTAGTGACAGGATGTATTATTTTGCTCTGTGCATAATCAATAACCTTCTTCCGTGGCGATGAAGTGCCAGAATTAGAGTGAGCACATTTTGATTTCATCTTTGACTTGGCTTTAGCTACAGTACCCCCTCTGCTACCAGTTTGCTCGGGACTTTTCCTGGTTTTATCTTTGACCTGAGTATTCAGCAAGGAGTACTTAAAGTTGCTTTTGGACTTATTCCGATTTAAAATGCTTCTGTCTTTATGTGCTCGTATGTTGAAAGGCTGCTTAGTGTGATTGCTTGTTCTCAGTTCAAAGTTCACATTGGTTCTTTTCTCCTTATCCGGTGTAAGCTTCTCATCTTTCTTGTGATCTCCATCGTTCTGATGAATGTTTTCAGGTGAAGCACAAATTTGAATATTCCCCACAGCAGCTCTGGGATTTAACGTTTCATCTACTGGACTGCAAACTAATGTTTTGTCTACCTGGTGTTTTTCATCACAGGAATACTTCATTATTGTTTTTTCTGTCTGTTTCACATTCCTCAATTCATTTAGATCATTATTCACATTAAATACAACTCCGTGGATAATCTCAGTCCCGGGTTCAGAAGTGTTCCCCACGTTGTTCTTCTCGTCCTTTGACTCTGATGTGAAAACTATTACATTATTCAAAATGCCTTCATCCTGAGTCAGAGTGTCTCCATTTTTTGCAGAGTCATATGCTTTTGATGACTCGCTGTCAGCACACTCTTTTGTAATATTCATACGGCTCACTTTGCCTTCATTCTGAGAGTTCAAAGCTATTTCACTGTTGTGAAGATCACTTGTATGATTGATAAGGTCTTCCTTCAGGCTTTGTCCTGATCTGCGGATCAGTGGAACATGACTAATCTTTGACTGAACTTTAAAATGCAGCGCTGTCTTCCCAGTCCTATCAGCCTCAGCGGTGCTCGCATCCTTCGGAAGCTCCAACATCCTTTCATGACTGACAGTCAGATATGCATCTTGATCCCTGTCAGCGTCCTCATCCTCTAAATCGACTGAGCTGTGGCTGCTGCTGGACCCGCTCTCCACACTGCCATCCTTTGTCGTTGAAGTGTCAATGCATGAGCTGCCCCAGGACAGTCTCTCTCTTTTCAACCTGGTCCTTGTAGAAATAGGGCTCTGACTGATGGGCTTCAGGGGAACATGTTGCTTTAGTGCAGGCAGAGCGGTGCCGTCTCTGAAGCGTTTGTCCAGGGGTGCCAAGAGTTTTGGTGTTCGGGGCAGGAGACCCTGTAGAATCCCGTGGCAAATTAATAATACAGGAATTATTCATTATAAAAACATTATGTGGATGAAAAAGAAATGAAAGTATTGGGGAAAATGGAAGGATTGTAGTTAAAACATACCTTTTGTTCATTTATAGTATGATGAGAACCCAACCCTGCAGATAGAAAGAGATGTAACCATCAAACGTCATTGAAGTATAACGTGTAATGCAGAGTACATACGGGTCTGGATGTGTGCTCTGGCCTGCATCATAGTGTTTGGACACAGCAGAGGTTCCATGATGCTGGGAGCCGATTGGCTGAGCTGACTGGGCTCTGGCACAGACAACAAGTGGGAGGGTGGCGATGCAGCAACCACACTTCTTGTTCTTCGTCTCCTGAAAAAAGAAGAAGCAATATTTAGTTTTTGTGAGTGCCGGTGATTTGTTAAACTTTTCTTGTTCGGACCTGCTGCACCTGCTTCTCTTCATCTGTGATGGTAACAAGTAGCGTAACAAGTTAGCTATCTGCTGCTTGATAGTTCACGTGTATGTTTACCTGTGTGGTGGGGGTACTGGCTGGCAGGGGCTTCTCACACTCAGCAAGCCAGACGCCAGAGGATGGTCTGCATGGCCCCGGTGTCTGCTGTTGTTGCTCTTGTGCAAACTGGGCAGAGACACATCTTGACTGAGGAAAAGAGTGGAAAACCCTTTATGGTTGTCATGGAGAAATTCATTATTATTTGTGGACGCATATAATGTCTGAACTGAGAAATTATAAAGAAGAACATTAATGAAAGACATGTACAGATGCATTTGAAGTTTGTTTTGTTTCAAACTGCATATAAAGCCTCACTTTGCTCACATTTCTGGAAGCTGACGCTATGAAAGGAGAGACCGGCTTAAAGACCTTTGTTCTCCTTGGAGAGCTTGGACTTGATTCAGTGGTGAGAGCTGCTCATAACAGACAATGGGCTGATTCACCAAAGCCCCCTCTCCCCCTGTTCCTAACCTGTTTGGCTAGAACAGGTTGTCCTCTGGACACGGTGACAGGTGCCTGTGCGCAGATCTGTGGGTGTAACCAGACACTTTTCTGCTGTTGGTGTTAAAGGACGGGGGATTTGTTGACCAGCCCATTGAGAGTGTGTGCTGTATATACAGGACTGTGTGTTACAGCTGCAGGCTGTTACCTGTACACATCAAAGATGTTTGTCTGTACACAACAGTCTGTGGTTACCTATAAACAGATGCTGATGCGTTCACAGGAGTCAGCGCAGGATCACCAGCTTGTAAATTATATTCTTATCCTGATACAGTGAATGCACACTTAAAAAGACCGCACATGATAATGTGTGTGCTTGAGAGAGAGAGATTTTAGCGTGCCCACCTGCCTCCCCTGCCTGCCTCCTGATAGGCTTCCCTCATGTCTATCAGTGTTTCCATGGATTCTTGGGAACAGGGGGGGATCCCCTTATCTGCTCCGGACACACACAAACACACAGCGTAACACCCGTTCATCAAATGTCATTTTTATTCTTTCAGTCTTCGTAGTAAAATGCTGAGCCGCTACTCATCCACGTACCATCCAAACAGTCTGTCAGTGGTACAAAAACAGAAAAGCCACGTTGTACCTCCTGTAACAGTCAGCAGGAAAAGAGTTTTCTAACTCCACAAAGAGCCTTGATAACCATACAACCAAACAAGTTCAACTTAAGTTCACACTTACTATTTTCTACATTAAACGTACAGCAGCACAGCGTTCATATTTACCGCACTAATGCTCATCACAGAGGAAATAATAGGTTTTACCTGTTTCTGAGCCTGTTGGTCTCTGATCCCATGATGAGGCCACTTTAAAGAATTCTTTTTTAAACTATCACTCCTCTATCCCGATTTCTTGGTCAGTAGTTTCTTTCTCTCACTGTAGTCGAAATGCTTTTGGTGTCCTGTCTAACACCCTCGCTTTCCCTCTGTGGTGTCCAAACCATGCCGCCTGGGGTTGAGTACGAGACCACTCCTATCTAGTCACCCCCCCAACCCCCTCCTTTTAGAAGGTGATTTGATCTCATGGCCTATTTGGGATGCTGATTATGTTCCTTTTTTCAAAATCTGAAGCATTAGCTGCCATCCAGGACCCGTGAACTCAGAGGCATTTTTATTGCAAGTTAATGTTAACTTTGTCTTTAACCCTTTTGACCTCTTAGGTTAAAAGGTTAGGTTAACTAGGGCACAATTTTAGTCCAATCTAATAAGTCCACAAAAGGAATGCCGCTTCATTTTCACCAAACACTTCAAGTAAACATGGCTAAAACCTCTGAAAGCTCCCTTACCTTGGCTCAGGTCTTTATGATGGTCAGATAGAGGGGGGCTCCCTGGAGACTCTGGAACTTCCTGGAACCAAGAACAAAGGTGAGGTCGTCAATACATGCTCCAGTCTTAAAAATGAGGCTCATAAAAGATCTTCCAGATGGAATTTATGTTTATAATGCTTAAAATAATTTAAAACAAATATATAAATTTCAATTAGATTAAATGTACTTGTAGCATCAATGTCCACAAGTGACTTTGACACAAAAACGTAAAACTTTATAACGTTATAATTAAAATATGTGACTCTGAACTTTCCTGTAAGCTGAATTTCTTCATTCTACACTGAGTCTAATATGCTGCTATGGACTCGCCCTGTATTCTATATATGTATTACTCTAAATGTGTTGTGCACACAGACATTATACCTGTGTACATACACTACAGATCTTCCCTGTAAACCACCTGCTGGTCTCCTCCAGCTAACCAGCTGTCTGCTCATCTACTTTTCCTATAAGAACACCCACAATACAGTAGTATGGCAGTACGGTGTCAGCTACACAGAGCACGTGTACACTCAAACAGAGAGCCAATTACTGGTCCATATATTTGTCTTCTGGGTGACCACACTGTCTCTCTGTGTGTTTGTTAACTGAACTGACTGCACTGAAAAACACACAGCTTGCTGGTCACACTGCAGACGTAAAACTCACCCTGGTGTGGCTGTACTGAAGAAAGTGATCTTGACGGGTTGCTGTCATTGTGGGCGTGGCTACTATCGACTGGTTAGGATAAAAGCTCTCAATGTCCAACTCTCCGTCTGAATCTCCAATCTCTGAGACCAAATCCCGTGTTTGTGAAATAGGAACGGCATCTACACAAAACCAGGAAAAGAAAGAAGTAGTAAAGTGTAAAGTAAAATAAGTCCACTTTTTTTCTTCCTGCAGAAATTGTGCAAATCCCTGTTTGGGGCCACACTCCTGGGGTTGGGGTGCAGGCGTCTGATAGGTTAGAAACAGTAAAAGAAAAAGGAAAAAAAGCTATTTTTATTTTTGGCTTAAACAATGTTTTCATCCATATTGATCCATGCTCTCTGTCACATGGTTTCAGTTTGTTGACGCAGACTCCGTCACATGTAAAGGCTCTTAGTAAAGTGCTCCCTCACACATTAACAAACAAGTCTTTCTTATACCCACATGAGTGCAGACGTTTTACTGTGATAAACAGGATTATGAATGAATCTGGTATGCCGGTTATTTGTATCCGTATAAGAAAGCCAGGAAGATCAAGAACGGAGAATTTGAGGCTTTATACTTCGTACATTGGCACATGCTTACTTTAGATTCATTTTAATAAGTTTAATAAGTAGCTGATCAATTAAACACTAACCAGAGTAAAGAGCAAATAACTCACTCGACAATAAGAGTACTCTAATATAATCTACAGGCAGTGTCACAGAATAAGAAACAGGGATATCAGCTGATTTGGTTTATAATCTGCAGATCGAAGTCATGCATTGTGATGTTATACTCACACCCCAGAGCGCCGTAGTGCTGGACAACAGTGTTAAAGTGCTTGTAGACAGTATCATTTACATTTTACAGAAACCTTTACAAACTGCATGACATGATCCGATTTGTGATCGTTCTGAAAGAGCATGAAATGATAATCCTTACTTTTCCAAAGAAGATTAAAAACACTGTTGAAATAAGGAATTTCATGATTTCCGCACAACTGAGCAGGGACGTTTATTTCCTTTGAACCTTTTTATTGTCCCTTTACCTCCTTTTTTGGTCTCCATTGACTTTCGGAGGAACATCTGTCTCTTTAGGAACTGCTGATGTTCTGATCCTGTGAATCCTGTGGGATGGGGCCTCCACGGGTTAAGGGAAATCCTGTGTATGTTACTGATGGAGTTTGGAAGATTGGTCAGTTTTTCATATCTCTAAAGCTGTTCCTGAGCAGTTTGTGTGGTATGGAGGAGACCGCTGCCATTGGGGATGCTGTAGCTATGGAGATTGTGTGAGGACTGCACAATGTAGGTAGGTGAAAATAGCTGCTGGCTGAATGAACACTGATTGCAAAGAGTGAGACAAATGAGGTTAAGGTGTGTGTGTGTGTGTGCGTGTGCGTGTGTGTACCTTTTTGACTTAGCGCCTCCATCAGAACATGGATGATGTCTTCTGTCAGAAAGCTGTTGGTATTAGCAGCGTAGTGGAGAGCAGAGCAGCCGTTATGGTCTCGTACCATCAAATCACTGATGAAGTTAAAAGACAGATGAAACAAATCTCAATTTATTTTTTTGCACTTCTAGTGAACTTTACATATTTAATACTTAAATCAGCATGTTGCTCGATGACAAAAGGCTTTAATGTTACCTGTCTACTGTATAAATATGAGCATGTATTTGTGCTTTCTTACGCAGAAACTCCCAGCAGTTCCTTGATGACCTCCACGGGTTTGTGCTCCCATGGCAGATGTGCTCCTAAGTCTTCAAACAGGTCGACGTCCCTGACAGCAAGCATCACAGCTGTCACACCGTCGCTGTTTGGAACATTCACATCCAGCCCGTCGGTCTGAAGCTGACACGTGCAAACACACACAAACACAAACACAGGGGGAAAAATTCTAAATTAAACTGCTGATATAACAAGCAGCACACTTTAGTGTCATCCATTTCCACCATTAGATGTTACTGGCCTCAATGTGTGTGTGAATTAGTTATTGTGAAGCAGTCAGATGGTACTAGTCAGCCAACAGACACTTCTTCACAGCTATGGGAGAATTAATTTGATGCTTTATAGGGAACTAAACACGAGTGAAGATCTGTTTTCTCCTCGTCTTCCTTCCATTTTCTCATGTAGTCACCTCGTGCAACATTTGATCACTTTTCCCATCCAGAGCCAATCAGTCCCAGTCCCTGTTCTATAAATGCATCGTGTTCATATTCAGACTCTGTTCAATCCTCTTTCTCCCCATCTCTGCCTCATCGAGGTTGTCCATGGCATCTAATTCAAAATATTCATCAACCATCTGCTTTCTCCACTCCAGCCTTTTAGACTCTGTATCTCCTACATTTGTCTCAGATAATGCTCCACGGTGGACCCTAACACCACAGAAACATTTCATCTTGCATGTTCACATTTCTTAAAACAGATTTTGGCCTTTTGTTCCAACTGATCTCTCTTTATTAAAACTGCACACGGAGTAACAAAGTGCTGCAGTGTGAAATGAGGCCATGAGGCTCAGACCGTACCCTGCATTCAGTGAGCTGTACTTTGTGCTGGAAATGTTTGTAACAAGTTAGAGTTTTGGAAAAATGAATGAAATAAGCAGCGACAGACCGACGTTTTAAATATAAAAGAATCCTGCATATGAAATACCCCAAACACCTGTGTGCTTCATAAATAAATAACCAAGGTGATATATGTAAGTTTATTTGTTCATTCAGTTTATGTTTAATTCATAAATAAATAAATAAATAAACCTGTGTACTCAGCTGTCAGCATACCCAAACAGTGTGGGCTATTTCCAGTCATTTTACAAAAGCACCTGAGCGTTAGTATCACATTTCCAGATACACAAAGTCACCAAAGGACACACTAACAATGGCAGGCCTCTTTGCTGCTCTGAGCTGGTTATGATTCAGGAATGCATTTGGAAATGCCAAATTAAATGTGCCTTATTATTACATTACAGAATCACATATATATTTTCTCATGATTTTAGAGGTTTAACAACATTTTCAGTCTCAGAATCAAAACTTTTTTTGGTTCAACCACCGTTTAATCCAACGACGGCAAACTCTTTTCAGTTGTGGGC